>NC_089803.1:69027228-69059728 GCF_029633855.1 Hoplias malabaricus
ACACCTCACTCCTCACAGACAGTCACCCGGAGGAAACCCACGCAGACACGGGGAGAACACACCACACTCCTCACAGACAGTCACCCAGAGGAAACCCACACGGACACAGGGAGAACACACCACACTCCTCACAGACAGTCACCCGGAGGCAACCCATGCAGACACAGGGAGAACACACCACACTCCTCACAGACAGTCACCCGGAGGAAACCCACGCGGACACAGGGAGAACACACCACACTCCTCACACACAGTCACCCAGAGGAAACCCACACAGACACAGGGAGAACACACCACACACCTCACAGACAGTCACCCAGAGGAAACCCACACGGACACGGGGAGAACACACCACACTCCTCACAGACAGTCACCCGGAGGAAACCCACGCGGACACGGGGAGAACACACCTCACTCCTCACAGACAGTCACCCAGAGGAAACCCACACGGACACGGGGAGAACACACCACACTCCTCACAGACAGTCACCCGGAGGAAACCCACGCAGACACGAGGAGAACACACCTCACTCCTCACAGACAGTCACCCGGAGGAAACCCACGCAGACACGGGGAGAACACACCACACTCCTCACAGACAGTCACCCAGAGGAAACCCACACGGACACAGGGAGAACACACCACACTCCTCACAGACAGTCACCCAGAGGCAACCCATGCAGACACAGGGAGAACACACCACACTCCTCACAGACAGTCACCCGGAGGAAACCCACGCAGACACAGGGAGAACACACCAAACTCCTCACATACAGTCACCCGGAGGAAACCCACGCAGACACAGGGAGAACACACCAAACTCCTCACAGACAGTCACCCGGAGGAAACCCACACAGACACAGGGAGAACACACCACACTCCTCACAGACAGTCAGCCGGAGCGGGAATCGAACCCACAACCTCCAGGTCCCTGGAGCTGTGTGACTGTGACACTACCTGCTGCGTAGGTAAACACATTTAAAATCATTAATAATCATTTAGAAGACATAGATACGGTATCAGTGACTTGTTGTTTGCCAAATAGTGAACCCATATCCATCTCCACTGGTAAACCTCAGCTCTCACCGAATACTGGTCTTATGTTGTCTTCTCCATCAGTCGACATTAACCCTGTCAGCTCCAGCACATATTTGTTAATACTTTTAACCATTTAACCACCAAGTTTCATCAATTAACCACCAACAGAGTGTCTGTGTAGACAATGTGCTTTAACACTAGAAATAACTAAACCCACATCCTCAACTCTTTCTTATTCTTTACCTGGACATTGTCAGTAAGTTCTCTGACAAAAAGAGGTCACTGTTTCCCTTTCTATCCCTGTGTTACAAATGATTAGAAATGACTTTTAATAAGTAACCATGTAATAAACAGATTTTAAAGCATTTATAAACCTTTATAAGTATTATTTTAAAGGGGTATGATCACATATAACACGTACAAGGAGGAGCTTTTCGTGAGAACGTAACCCCATTGTGTTTCTTCATCGTTTGAGGGCAGCCACTGTCCTTGACACGGGGTCAGACGTTCACACTGAACAGGCTGATGGAAGTACTTCACACATACTCTGAGTCAAACCCATTCACAGTGGTGTGCTGCGAAGATTAGGAGTGTTACTGAACATCCGCACTGTTTACAATGTGCTGAATGATGGAGGTTAGGGAGGGCCCACTTGCCCGCCCTGAAAAAGGTTGTCGTCACTCAATGTTTCTTCTGAAATCAAGGGGTTGTTCAGTTAAAGGTTAGACTTTACTGTTAGAGAAGCAGGTCTGGGGAGTGAGGAACAGAAAGGCCCGGGCACTGGGTATAGCGGTGTGTTTACTACCATGGATGGTTTGAGTTTTGTTGTACTGCTGTGCATCGACATTGCTTTTGAGTTGATTGCATGCAGCCACATGTTTAAAGCACTAAGCTCATGATGTGGATGATTAGGTCTGGGTTATAAACAACACCCCAGGCCACCCCAAAGGTACTGCATAGTACTTAATCAGTCAATCTGGACTTCCTGTGTTAAACTGGGGGCATTATACCACTCTTGCCCACACTTGTCATTGGGCATAGGGACCTTAGTGTCAGGAGCGAGGGGCGGATTGAGGAAGGCGGACGCATTCGCTAAAACACGGGTTCTTTTAATTAAACAGCGGCAACAAGACAAACAGAGATGAACCTAGACATATTAAGCTAAACAACAAGACAGAGAACTGGAATATAACGAAAAGGAGAATAACACTAAACGACAGGACCTCACGGAGAACACGACAAAACAAACGAGAAAGGAGAAACTGTGGAGACAGACGGACAGACTTGAAAACACGACTGACTAAACATGACAAACGAGAATGTGAATCAAAATGTACGACAAACAGGACGTGACACAATAGGGCTTAAATACAGAGACAAACGAGACACACCTGGACAGATAACAAGGAGGACGGGTTAACAGATGACAGACGAGGAGGCGGGACAAAGGCGGAGACTAGAACATAAACAAAACAGAGCCATGTGCAAATAAAGCACATGGCAGGGACAACAGACTGACAGGACGAAGGCGTGACAGATGCCCCCCCCAAGACGCGCAACTCCCGGGCGCGTACTCCTAAACCCCCCAGGAGCTGGCACAGGAGAGGGCACGGAAAACAAGACAGGACAACAAACCAATGGGTGACAGGACTCAGGACAGGATGGGAACAGACACAGGAGCTGGGGACACGACAGGACCGAATATACTAGACGGGACATGGGACATGACAGGAGACTGACAAAGGGGGGCCACAAGAGACGAGAACGGACTGGACAGGACAGGAGTGGACACATGGGAATTGACGGGAGACTGGACTGGAGACAAGACAGGGGACTGAACGTGGGACGGATACGGAGACTGGACACATTTGGGGACAGAAGACTGGACATGAACAGGGGACTGGAATGGAGACGGGACTGATGACAGGACCGGGTGCTGGGACTGGACGGGAGCAGAGACTGGTGACAAGACACTGGACAGGATAGGAACATTAGACTGGACAGGGGTATGTGACTGGACAGAAGACAGGACAGGTGACATGACACTAGACGGATACGGAGACTGGACATGAGACAGGACAGAGGGTTGAAACGGGGACTGGACAGGACTAATAGGGGACTGGACATGAGACTGGACAGGGGTCTGAAACAGAGACTGGACAGGACTAACAGGGGACTGGACATGAGACTGGACAGGAGACGGGACAGGTGACTGAACGCGGGATGGATACCGTGACTTGACATGTTTGGGGACAGTGGACTGGACAGGAGACGAGACAGAGGGTTGAAACAAGGACTGGACAGGAGACGGGACATAGGGTTGAAATGGGGCCTGGACAGGACTAACAGGGGACTGGACATGTTTGGGGACCAAAGACTGGACATGGGCAGGAGACAGGACAGGGGACTGGAATGGAGACAGGACCGAGGGTTGAAACGGGGACTGGAGAGGAGACGAGACTTGAGACTGGACAGGGGGTTGAAACATAGACTGGACAGGGCTGACAGGGAACTGGACAGGACTCACAGGAAACTGGACTGGACTAGGTAGGGGAACAGGGACCAAGACATTCAGGGGGACAGACACAAACACAGTGACAGGGACCGGGACAGACACAAAGGCAGAAACGGGTACAGGGACAAGGACAGAGACGGGAACCAGGACAGGGACAGACAATGGAACCAAAGTAACAGGGGGGTGCCCAGGACTGGCTAATGTCTGTGTGGCAGTCTGAGGAACCAGCCTGGGCACAGTTCTGGGGATCGGCCCTGAAGTCCTTCGGGCCGACCTACGGACATGGACGGGGGAGGCCGTAGCCACAGTCACGGGGACAGGAGCGGCCGTAGCCACAGTCACGGGTACAGGAGAGGCCGTAGCCACAGTCACGGGTACAGGAGAGGCCGTAGCCACAGTCACGGGTACAGGAGAGGCCGTAGCCACAGTCACGGGTACAGGAGAGGCCGTAGCCACAGTCACGGGGACAGGAGAGGCTGTAGCCACAGTCACGGGGACAGGAGAGGCCGTAGCCACAGTCACGGGGACAGGAGCGGCGGGAGCCGCCATAGTCACGGGGACAGGAGCGGCGGGAGCCGCCATAGTCACGGGGACAGGAGCGGCGGGTACCGCCATCACAGACACTGGAGCGGCGGGTGCCGCCATCACGGGGACTGGAGCGGCGGGTGCCGCCATCACGGGGACTGGAGCGGCGGGTGCCGCCATAGTCACGGGGACAGGAGCGGCGGGAGCCGCCATAGTCACGGGGACAGGAGCGGCGGGAGCCGCCATAGTCACGGGGACAGGAGCGGCGGGAGCCGCCATAGTCACGGGGACAGGAGCGGCGGGAGCCGCCATAGTCACGGGGACAGGAGCGGCGGGAGCCGCCATAGTCACGGGGACAGGAGCGGCGGGTGCCGCCGTCACGGACACTGGAGCGGCGGGTGCCGCCGTCACGGACACTGGAGCGGCGGGTGCCGCCATCACCGGGACAGGAGCGGCGGGTGCCGCCATCACGGACACTGGAGCGGCGGGTGCCGCCATCACGGACACTGGAGCGGCGGGTGCCGCCATCACGGACACTGGAGCGGCGGGTGCCGCCATCACGGACACTGGAGCGGCGGGTGCCGCCATCACGGACACTGGAGCGGCGGGTGCCGCCATCACCGAGACAGGAGCGGCGGGTGCCGCCATCACGGACACTGGAGCGGCGGGTGCCGCCATCACTGAGACAGGAGAACCTGCAACGTCCTCCTCGGAGGCAGGGGAGCCTGCAGCGACGTCGTCCTCGGAGGCAGGGGAGCCTGCAGCGACGTCGTCCTCGGAGGCAGGGGAGCCTGCAGCGACGTCGTCCTCGGAGGCAGGGGAGCCTGCAGCGACGTCGTCCTCGGAGGCAGGGGAGCCTGCAGCGACGTCGTCCTCGGAGGCAGGGGAGCCTGCAGCGACGTCCATGAAGACTGAAGAACGTGCGACGACGTCCACGGAGGCAGATGAATCTGCGACGTCGTCCACGAAGACTGGAGAGGCGCGTGTCGCGCTCACGAAGATAGGCGCGGCTGGAGGTGCCGCGCTCTCGAGGACAGGCGCAGCTGGAGGCGCCGCGTTAACTAAGACAGGCGCGGCAGGAGGCGCCGCGTTAACGAAGACAGGCGCGGCAGGAGGAGCCGCGTTAACGAAGACAGGCGCGGCAGGAGGAGCCGCGCTCTCGAGGACAGGAGTTCGTGCTGCTCGCCGGGCTCGCGCTGGAGCTGTAAAGGGTTTAGGGGGTTTCACAGGCGCACCCATCAGATCACCTCGAGGTGCGCCCCTGTTAGCCTCAGGCCTCAGAGGTACGGAGGTGAGGCTAACAGCCCCTACCCTTAACGCCCCCCCAAAAATTTCCCCGGACCTGAGGGGGTAATCCTCCGTCGAGGGGGGAACTCCAGCACGGTTCTTCCGCCGACTCTTTCGACTCCCGCTGGCGCAACGACTCGATTCCCGAGTCGACTCCACCGCTATAGGATCCGGAACAGCGCCAGGCAGGAGCTGGAGCCGGCGACTCCATTCCGAGGCCGCTTTCAAAGCCTCCCCCACAGGATCTTTGGGGCCTGTGCGGAATGGAGTCCGGCGAACGGCACACCCCTTGAGGTAGTAATCCGCGCTAGCTGCGTCCTTGTGGTCGTACATTCTGTCAGGAGCGAGGGGCGGATTGAGGAAGGCGGACGCATTCGCTAAAACACGGGTTCTTTTAATTAAACAGCGGCAACAAGACAAACAGAGATGAACCTAGACATATTAAGCTAAACAACAAGACAGAGAACTGGAATATAACGAAAAGGAGAATAACACTAAACGACAGGACCTCACGGAGAACACGACAAAACAAACGAGAAAGGAGAAACTGTGGAGACAGACGGACAGACTTGAAAACACGACTGACTAAACATGACAAACGAGAATGTGAATCAAAATGTACGACAAACAGGACGTGACACAATAGGGCTTAAATACAGAGACAAACGAGACACACCTGGACAGATAACAAGGAGGACGGGTTAACAGATGACAGACGAGGAGGCGGGACAAAGGCGGAGACTAGAACATAAACAAAACAGAGCCATGTGCAAATAAAGCACATGGCAGGGACAACAGACTGACAGGACGAAGGCGTGACACTTAGGCTCATGCTGCTACTCCACAGACTCTAATAGTTTTGGCATTGCAACCTCTTTTCCACAAAAGAATATAACCTTTGTGACCTGCTTTGGTCAAAATACCACAAAGATCAAACATCACAACTGGGTTTTCCCTCTGCCTGTTCAGAACCTGTGCCTTTAAATTTTAATGAGCCGCTCGCTGTTCACTCCGACCCCGAGCGCACAGCAGTGAGGAGTGAGGAGCAGAAACTCTGCTAAATGCTAAACAAGAAGGCTAAACACTAAACAAGAAGGCTAAATGCTAATCAAGAAGGCTAAACGCTAAACAAGAAGGCTAAACGCTAAACAAGAAGGCTACACACTAAACACTAAAGAAGGCAAAACCCTAAGCACTAAAGAAGAAGGCTAAACACTAAAGAAGGCTAAATGCTAAACAAGAAGGCTAAATGCTAAACAAGAAGGCAAAACCCTAAGCACTAAACAAGAAGGCTAAACGCTAAACAAGAAGGTTAAACACTAAACAAGAAGGCTAAATGTTAAACAAGAAGGCTAAACACTAAACAAGAAGGCTAAACACTAAACAAGAAGGCTAAACGCTAAACAAGAGACTAAACACTAAACACCAAACAAGAAAGTTAATCACTAAACAAGAAGGCTAAACACTAAACAAGAATGTTAAACACTAAACACCAAACAAGAAGGCTAAATACTAAACACCAATCAAGAAAGTTAATCACTAAACAAGAAGGCTAAACACTAAACAAGAAGGCTAAACACTAAACACCAAACAAGAATGCTAAAGACTAAACACTAAACAAGAAGGTTAAACACTAAACAACAAACAAGAAGGTTAAACACTAAACAAGAAGGCTAAACACTAAATGCTAAAGAAGACTAAACACTAAAGAAGAAGGCTAAACACTAAACACCAAACAAGAAGGCTAAAGACTAAACACTAAACAAGAAGGCTAAACACTAAACACCAAACAAGAAGGTTAAACACTAAACACCCAACAAGAAGGCTAAAGACTAAACACTAAACAAGAAGGCTAAACACTAAACACCAAACAAGAAGGTTAAACACTAAACAAGAAGGCTAAACACTAAACACCAAACAAGAAGGTTAAACACTAAACAAGAAGGCTAAACACTAAATGCTAAAGAAGAAGACTAAACACTAAAGAAGAAGGCTAAACACTAAACACCAAACAAGAAGGTTAAACACTAAACAAGAAGGCTAAACACTAAATGCTAAAGAAGAAGACTAAACACTAAAGAAGAAGGTTAAACACTAAACACCAAACAAGAAGCCTAAACACTAAACACTAAACAAGAAGCCTAAACACTAAACACCAAACAAGAAGGTTAAACACTAAACACCCAACAAGAAGGTTAAACACTAAACACTAAACAAGAAGGCTAAACACTAAACACCAAACAAGAAGGTTAAACACTAAACACCCAACAAGAAGGTTAAACACTAAACACTAAACAAGAAGGCTAAACACTAAACACCAAACAAGAAAGTTAATCAGTAAACACTAAACAAGGCCAAACACTGAAGTCTCTGCACTTGACGTCAGAAGTGGAACAGAATCGGAACAGGCTGAATTATCCCTTCAAATGAAAACGCAACATCGCCAATGGTAACTAACGAAGGTGAGAGGTAGGAAGTATTTTGCAGTCAGTTGTCAGAAGACATCAGATTGTCTGTGTGTGTTTGATAGTTAGGTGGGGAGAGCTGAGGGGCTCGTGCAGGTCCTCACAAGTTGATGCTGCCTGCAGTAATCAAGGCTTCAGGACAGAGGCAGCCATCCATAAATTGTATTATCTACTTATTTATTTCTTTCGCACCCAATTGACTCTGAATTGCTCAGAACAACCTGCTGGACAGCTGCAGAGCGTGACGCTGCTTTATTCTCATTAACATGGGCAGGAGGTGAGTCTCTCTCTCTCTCACTCTCTTACCCTTTCACACACATATACTGTCAATCTCTTTCACTCTTTCTCACTCTTCATTGCTGTGTGTGTGTGTGTGTGTGTGTTTTCCCCTTACCACGCCTTTCAAGCAATGAAGCACCGAGGAGCCTCTCTTTCTGGCTCAGTGGCTTTACTGTAGCTCCTTCTTTACAGAGCGACTGTAGGGGGCTTTGGCCTCCCTCCCCATCACACACACACACACAAGCTCAGCAGAGGGTAATGGATTGATTATTGACCGTTAGGAGGTGTCAAAAGAGCTGGGAGCAGTGGAGAGGTGTTAGAGTCCATCTCTATCATCCTGCCCCTCTGTAAGCCCAGCGTCTGAGGCCCAGCGCAGGAGAAAGAGATGGAGAATGGAGAAGAAAGAAGACACAATGAAAGAGATTATAGCTCATGTTCACATCACTCAGACTGGGCCAGGCATTGTGTGCGTCCAGTGATCTGCAGGTCACATTAGCTCGGCTGCACAGAACACAACGCAGTAAGACACATGGGTGACATCTCATATTATAGTGTGTTCATCAGTAAATCAGCAAATAGTGGTTATGGACTTGATCAATTACAGTTTGTCCCTATGAAGTCCCCTTTTGTCCCCCTTTTTTCCTATAAAGTGTGACTCATGAGATATATAAGGATCAACCTGCTTTTTCATCCCTAAATGAACAAGTTTAAGCTCCACAGAGTGGGTCCTTCACATGAGGGAGGCCATGTTTAAATATGTAATATATGACATTTTAAACATTTATAAAGCTGCAAACAACTCATTTCTGTGTGAAGATATAGAGTGAACAGGTCACAGGGTCATGAGCTCCCAAGCCTCACCTGCCAGTGGTTTTAATCTTGTGGATGATAGCTTTCTTTGTTCCATAATGCATTGGGGTTTATTTAATAACAATTAAATAAAAAGGTACAAGCAGCAAGGGCGGCACGGTGGCGCAACAGGTAGTGTTGCAGTCACACAGCTCCAGGGGCCTGGAGGTTGTGGGTTCGATTCCCGCTCCGGGTGACTGTCTGTGAGGAGTTGGTGTGTTCTCCCCGTGTCCGCGTGGGTTTCTTCCGGGTGCTCCGGTTTCCTCCCACAGTCCAAAAACACATGTTGCAGGTGGATTGGCGACTCGAAAGTGTCTGTAGGTGTGAGTGAATGTGTGTGTGTCTGTGTTGCCCTGTGAAGGACTGGCGTCCCCTCCAGGGTGTATTCCCGCCTTGCGCCCGATGATTCCAGGTAGGCTCTGGACCCCCCGCGACCCTAAATTGGATAAGCGGTTACAGATAATGGATGGTACAAGCAGCAGGGTAGAGGTAAGTGCAGAAGATTTAATTTTTTTTTAAAAATCTGAAGACAAGGACATAAAACAAGACTAGGACGCTAAACACTAGGGCTAGGATGCTAAACAGGAACTAAACAGAACGAAGGGGCTAACACTAAACAAGAACAGAGTGAAGGGGCAAAGGCTAAACACTAAATGCTAAAGAAGTCTAAACACCAAAGAAGGCTAAACACTAAATGCTAAATGCTAAAGAAGTAGGCTAAACAAGAAGGCTAAACGCTAAGCAACAAGGCTAAACGCTAAGCAACAAGGCTAAACATTAAATGCTAAATGCTAAACATTAAACAAGAAGGCTAAACACGAAGGTTAAACTCAAAAGCTAAACAACAAGGCTAAACATTAAACAAGAAGGCTAAACACTAAATGCTAAACAACAAGGCTAAACACTAAATGCTAAACAACAAGGCTAAACACTAAACAACAAGGCTAAACACTAAATGCTAAACAAGAAGGCTAAACATTAAACAAGAAGGCATTTAAAAAAAAAAAAAAAAAAAAAAAGACCCACAACCAGGAAACACAATCATGGACTATAAGATCACAACTCTAACAAGAAACACCTGGACACTAATTAAGACACGTGACACTAGAAGCACAAGGGTATCACATGACAAGGGAACAAGCAGGAAGCAGACACAAGACGGGGGAACAGTGACATGACACAGGGAGCACAAACAAGAAACAATACAAAACAGAACACAAAACTAGGTATGTTAGTATTATAATCATTTAAAATTTAAAATGGAGCACTTACAGAGTGGATGAATCAATAAATGAATGTATTATGTAACAATATATAGATGTTTTCCACATGACAAAATAACTGTAAGGTGACCTTTAAGACATATTATAGGACACTAGGACGTTTGTTTTACAGTTAAGGTACATTTATATTGTTTGTATATTTGATGAACAAACCCCTGTCCATTCCCCCCATTTTTCTGACAGAATGAGAGCCACATGTTGCGCCCCATTGTCCACTCTTACAGTTCGTGATGTGGTTTGAATTCAGACTGCGGTGCTGTACTTCTGAGTGTGTGCAGATTAATAGAGAAAGGTAAGAAGAGTGGAGGAAGAAAAGGAAGGCTGGACATGTGGGTGTGGGGGGGGGTGAAATTCGGGCTTTGTCTTGACTCCATGTTAGTCTCTGCCACCTTCACAGAATTTTTCAACGTCTCCTTGGCACAGTCTACTGTTCGCACCTGCCGAAAACCACAACCATCATTACCCATGCCAATGAAACCCAACATCACATGCCCCAAGCACTATCGCCCAATTGCATTCACACCCACGGTAATGAAGTGCTTTGAAAGACTCACCCGTTTTGCCTACAGTGAACAGTTCCACTGAAGAAGCAATAGCACTGGCAATGCACACTTTACGGAACCACCTGGAGGGTAAGAACACCTATGTAAGAATGCTGGACCCGAAATCCGCAGTTTGCGGAGTACAAAGCACAACTTATATAATCAGCTTTATAATTCTTAAATGCCTGAATGCGTCTGTGATTTCCACATACCGTTAGAAACCGAAGATCCTACCATTTCTAAAAATATTGCTCTCATCGCGGTGCTGTGAAGCCTCTGGGAGTAATCCAGTGTGAAAAATCATCTAAAAATCAGGGTGCTCCTTCAAAATCTATGTGTTATGTTGCTCTCATAAAATATTCTATTTATATTCACTATAATCATAACTGAGGACTTGGCTCAGGACAAGAATGACAGCGTTTACTTTCAGTTCCACGCTGTCTCTGGGCAGAAAAATATGAGTCATTAGCAAAAACATATTCCTAATATTGATTTATAGTTTTTCAATGTTTTTGTAGGTTTCACGTCAAATAACACTGCATTAGATCAACAAATATAAACTAAAAAGCTTAAATAATCGTTTATTGTGTTCCATCATTTTTTTAAAAGATTATAATAATATTAATTGTTATTATTATAAGCAGCTGTGAAAACTGCCAATGTACCCAAACAATTTTTATTTGTTGGGATATTGTCCATATTTTCCCTGAACTAAATTCCTGAAAGTCTGGGCCTGCTGTGACTGTCAGAACTTTATCAGTCATACATCCCAGAGCTTAGAATATCAATAAAAATAAGTCCATCTGATTCTACAAATATATTTTGTCACAGTAATATGCCATGTAATAAATTAGCATCAAAAATACTTGTGTTTTCAACTAACAGACGCCTCACACTAACAATCTGTGCAAAGATATTTGAGGTGGGAATATGATTTCAAGGCTGTACATTGAGAAATATGCAAAAAAAAAAAAAAAAAAGCAGGCACTTGGTAAAATTTTGGTCAAAACATGGCCAATTTATAGAAAAATTGATTTATCGGTCAGCATGAAAACCTCAAGTGATTATATATTTGAGTAGCCAAGGGACATTAGAAAATAAAACAACATATTGAATATGGCTATGTCACATAATTACTGTTTAAATGCAACTGAAAGAGGCACTGACAAAACAACGGAATAGCAAAATAGCTATATTGATAGGGTCCATCAGCTTAACACAACCATCCCGACTAGACTGATCTCCAAGCTCAAGATCCTCGGAATTAGTCACTCAGTGTGCAGCTGGATTCTGGATATCCTCACCGACAGCCTCTGTTAGGATGAGCGGCCACACTTCTCCCACCCCCCTCAGCACAGGCTGTCCACATTTACACCCATGATTGCATCGCCAAGCACAACCCCAACACCATCATCAAGTTTGCTGACGATACAACAGTTGTGGGCCTCATTACCAAGAACAACGAGGACGCGAACAGAGAGGAGGTGAAACTCCTCAAGGAATGGTGCACAGACAACGATCTCGACCTCAACGTGGAAAAAACCAAAGAAATTAAAAGTTGAATTGAATTTAATTGAATTCCTTGAGAAAATGCTTAGCAGTACACGTGTGTAGCTAGATTCAGTATTAAGTATTTAGATAGATTTAGGGAAGTCTAACCGTCATATCAATGTTTTGAGGATGTGAAAAACAAATATGTAATTAATGACAAGAAAAAAGGAGTATGGAAAAAAGTTAAATGGCCTTGAATAAAGATAAAGAAACTTTAAAAAAATGCACACAAACTTTCTTTAGAACCTAATTGTGTCCAGCAAACAATGTTTAAGAGTTAACTGGAAGAGGAAGCCTTTATATGTACATGGCGAATACGGTACTGTCTGGATGTAATGGTCTTCCGCCTAGGTGGCACTTTTGGATTTGCCATAACCCCGGACAACAGGCCACCTTGTGCTTCCCGGGGGGGGGGCACTTCCATTAAGGGTTAAAACTCATAGGGCAGGACATTCCAGGGTGACCTAGGGTGATGTCTACCTGAGTTTTAAGATATTACTCCTAGGCAGGATTGGATTTCGTTAGAGTGCGAAAGAAGAAGATGGGGTGTTGCTGTAGCAAATCAGCATGGGTACAGATTCCCAAAAAAGATATAGACTAGAATAGACACGGCTGCCTCTCAGTATAGGTACATGCTGAGTGAATACGGACCTGGCAGTGTAGGCCAAATGGCAGACTGGGTTAAGTTGGGGTTTTCTGTCGGAAGAAGTTTCAGTCCAAATCAGTTAGAATGGTTAAGAGATGAATTATTACTGAAAGAGCAGGAAAGTGAGAAAATAAGGCAGAGTTCAACAGAGTTGCTGCGGGTGTTGTAAAATAATACCAGAGCTGTTTGTGGCAGATTGGCGGGTTTTAGATATGTGGAATGGTGAGGCAGAGAAAAGAATGCAGAAAAAACTAAAATACTAAAAGGAAAGAGGGCATGCGTATGCTCTACTCCTCCATGTGCTCCAGCTCCTGCTCTGGTTCCGATGACTGCCCTTGAACACGCCTCCTGAGTATGGCTTATACCCGAAGATCGACTGGGATTTGGATGTGTTTCCTTGATGATCGCCACCTGCACCTGTACCTCCACCTCCACCTCCGCTCAACGCAACACAGCCAACAGGGCAGAGGGGGTTGTTGAGGAGACTGTTGAGGCAACATCACAGTTTCCTTGTTACCATCCCTGGAGACGGTTGCGTGTCACAACACAAAGTGCAAAACCAAAAGCGAAAAAGAAAGAACTTAACGTGAGGAATGCAGAACTCCAGCACAAACTCTTGTAAAATATCTTCGTTTACAGCTTGGGTTTCAAGAAAGACACTATATAAATGTAACATTCATTCACTATCTGTAAACCTAATCCAGCTCACACCACACTCCTCACAAACAGTCAGCCAGAGGAAACCCACTCAGACACAGGGAGAACACACAGCACTCCTCACAGACAGTCAGCCGGAGGAAACCCACGCAGACACAGGGAGAACACACCACACTCCTCAGACAGTCAGCCAGAGGAAACCCACACAGACACAGGGAGAACACACAGCACTCCTCACAGACAGTCAGCCGGAGGAAACCCACACAGACACAGGGAAAACACACAACACTCCTCACAGACAGTCACCCGGAGGAAACCCACACAGACACAGAGAGAACACACCACACTCCTCAGGCAGTCACCCGGAGGAAACCCACGCAGACACAGGGAGAACACACCACACTCCTCAGACAGTCACCTGGAGGAAACCCACGCAGACACAGGGAGAACACACCACACTCCTCACAGACAGTCACCCAGAGGAAACCCACACAGACACAGGGAGAACACACCACACTCCTCAGACAGTCACCCGGAGGAAACCCACACAGACACAGGGAGAACACACAGCACTCCTCACAGACAGTCAGCCGGAGGAAACCCACACAGACACAGGGAAAACACACAACACTCCTCACAGACAGTCACCCGGAGGAAACCCACACAGACACAGAGAGAACACACCACACTCCTCAGGCAGTCACCCGGAGGAAACCCACACAGACACAGGGAGAACACACCACACTCCTCAGACAGTCACCTGGAGGAAACCCACGCAGACACAGGGAGAACACACCACACTCCTCACAGACAGTCACCCAGAGGAAACCCACACAGACACAGGGAGAACACACCACACTCCTCAGACAGTCACCCGGAGGAAACCCACACAGACACAGGGAGAACACACCACACTCCTCAGACAGTCAGCCGGACGAAACCCACACAGACACAGGGAAAACACACAACACTCCTCACAGACAGTCACCCGGAGGAAACCCACACAGACACAGAGAGAACACACCACACTCCTCAGGCAGTCACCCGGAGGAAACCCACGCAGACACAGGGAGAACACACCACACTCCTCAGACAGTCACCTGGAGGAAACCCACGCAGACACAGGGAGAACACACCACACTCCTCACAGACAGTCACCCAGAGGAAACCCACACAGACACAGGGAGAACACACCACACTCCTCAGACAGTCACCCGGAGGAAACCCACGCAGACACAGGGAGAACACACCACACTCCTCAGACAGTCACCTGGAGGAAACCCACGCAGACACAGGGAGAACACACCACACTCCTCACAGACAGTCACACGGAGGAAACCCACACAGACACAGGGAGAACACACCACACTCCTCACAGACAGTCACCCGGAGGAAACCCACACAGACACAGGGAGAACAAACCACACTCCTCACAGACAGTCACTCGGAGGAAACCCACACAGACACAGAGAGAACACACCACACTCCTCACAGACAGTCACCCGGAGGAAACCCACACAGACACAGGGAGAACACACAACACTCCTCACAGACAGTCACCCGGAGGAAACCCACACAGACACAGGGAGAACACACCACACTCCTCAGACAGTCACCCGGAGGAAACCCACGCAGACACAGGGAGAACACACCACACTCCTCACAGACAGTCACCCGGAGGAAACCCACACAGACACAGGGAGAACACACAACACTCCTCACAGACAGTCACCCGGAGGAAACCCACACAGACACAGGGAGAACACACCACACTCCTCAGACAGTCACCCGGAGGAAACCCACACAGACACAGGGAGAACACACAACACTCCTCACAGACAGTCACCCGGAGGAAACCCACACAGACACAGGGAGAACACACCACACTCCTCAGACAGTCACCTGGAGGAAACCCACGCAGACACAGGGAGAACACACCACACTCCTCACAGACAGTCACACGGAGGAAACCCACACAGACACAGGGAGAACAAACCACACTCCTCACAGACAGTCACTCGGAGGAAACCCACACAGACACAGAGAGAACACACCACACTCCTCACAGACAATCACCCGGAGGAAACCCACACAGACACAGGGAGAACACACCACACTCCTTAGACAGTCACCCAGAGGAAACCCACGCAGACACAGGGAGAACACACCACACTCCTCACAGACAGTCACCCGGAGGAAACCCACACAGACACAGGGAGAACACACCACACTCCTTAGACAGTCACCCGGAGGAAACCCACGCAGACACAGGGAGAACACACAACACTCCTCACAGACAGTCACCCGGAGGAAACCCACACAGACACAGGGAGAACACACCACACTCCTTAGACAGTCACCCGGAGGAAACCCACGCAGACACAGGGAGAACACACCACACTCCTCACAGACAGTCACCCGGAGGAAACCCACACAGACACAGGGAGAACACACAACACTCCTCACAGACAGTCACCCGGAGGAAACCCACACAGACACAGGGAGAACACACCACACTCCTCAGACAGTCACCCGGAGGAAACCCACGCAGACACAGGGAGAACACACCACACGCCTCACAGACAGTCACCCGGAGGAAACCCACGCAGACACAGGGAGAACACACCACACTCCTCACAGACAGTCACCCGGAGGAAACCCACGCAGACACAGGGAGAACACACCACACGCCTCACAGACAGTCACCTGGAGGAAACCCACGCAGACACAGAGAGAACACACCACACTCCTCACAGACAGTCACCTGGAGGAAACCCACGCAGACACAGGGAGAACACACCACACGCCTCACAGACAGTCACCCGGAGGAAACCCACGCAGACACAGGGAGAACACACCACACGCCTCACAGACAGTCACCCGGAGGAAACCCACGCAGACACAGAGAGAACACACCACACTCCTCACAGACAGTCACCCGGAGGAAACCCACGCAGACACAGGGAGAACACACCACACTCCTCACAGACAGTCACGACCACGACCTCCAGGTCCCTGGTGCTGTGTGACTGAGACATAAAATAAGTGACTGCGATAAAGAAATAAATACTAGCCATGCAGAAAATGTATATTTCATAAATTGCCTTTGTTTCCAACAACGAACAGGAAACAGATCCCACCCTTAGACCGACAGTAAACGTGGAGCTCAGAAACAAAGCAAAGTATTGTGTTATTTATGCTCCCTACCTTCCTTCTTTTATTGCCTACACGTACCCTCAGGACGCCTCCATCCAGCGAGCAGTGTTTACTGAAGCTCACATAATCACCGTATATAAGCGGGGGGGATGGAGGAGGTCACACCGTTTTCAATTCTCAACTCAAATATGTGCTCATCGAAACAAAAAAGAGAACGAACGAGAAGAAGGAGACGAAGGAGAAGCAGCTGCTGGAGAAATCCATCAGATGGTCGGAAATAAATCTAATTTCACCCGGCCGCTTCTGTAATATTCAGAGCGTGTGTCCAACGGTTAATCCAACGGCCCATTTGCATTCAAATTCAGCAAAGCCTAGGCTTATCGATTGATCAACATTCAGAGAGAGGAAGAGAGAGAGAGAGGGAGAGAGAGAGAGCGAGAGAGCAGGCCTCAGCCGTCTTGACTGTCAGCTCTCGGTGAGTCAATAAAACATAAAGAACTTCAATTATTCCATTAAGCAGAAACAGCGCATTATCACACAGCGTGACTGAGTCAACACCAGCGTCTGATGAAGTTTATATTAAACGGCGCATATTCATTAAGCAACAGTGTGTGTGTGTGTGTGTTTGATGTGAAACTGAAATGCTCAGTACCTTAACACCCACAGAATGCTTGTATGCACTTTTTTATAATGCAATGTGCTGAATGTCTCAGTGATGCTGCTCAGCTTTGATGTGTTAAAATAATTCAAACATGTACCCACTGTAGACACCTGCTTACGCAGCATTCCCCCAGAAACACAGGGCGTCTATAGTAGGTCTCCCTTTTGCTGCAGTAAACATTTCTACGCTTCTGATAAGACTGTATAACTCAGGTGAGGATTTGATGGCATTCTGATTCAGGAGGCCCACTGAGGTCAGGTGCTGATGTTGGATGATGGTTTTTGGATCAGTAACACCCCTCCAGATCACTGCTGGTCACCAAACCGTCCCGTTACATACAACCTTTCTAACATTATGTACATGTTTATTAATAGTGAACAAATAACTGCCATTAGAATATTACAGGTGATTTCAAAGTATCTGAGGCTACTGTATGAAGTTATAACACTGATATATAGGTGTGTGTGTGTGTGTGTGAGTGTGTGTGTGTTGACATATAATTGGAACTATCACTGAATTAGAGAAACATACATTGTTTTTTAAGTCATTGTCCGTTTTATCAGCTTCACTGACCAAACAAGAGAGAGAGAGAGAGAGAGAGAGAGAGAGAGAGAGTAAGAGAGAGAAATAGAGAGAGAGAGAAAGAGAGATAGAGAGAGAGAGGGAGAGGGAAAGAGTGTGAGAGAGAGAGTGTGTGAGAGAGAGTGTGTGTGTGTGAGAGAGAGAGAGAGATATAGAGAGAGAAATAGAGAGAGTGTACGAGAGAGAAATATATAGAGAGAGAAATAGAGAGAGAGATAAATAGAGAGAGAGAAATAGAGATGGAGAGTGTGTGAGAGAGAGAAATAGAGAGAGTGTAAGAGAGAAATAGAGAGAGAGAGATAGAGAGAGAGAGAGAGAGAGAACTAGAGAGAGACAGTGTATGTAAGAGAGAAAGAGAGAGAGAAAGAGAGAGAGAAATAGAGTGTGAGAGAGACAGAGAGAGAGAGACAGGCATGCTGACTCGTCCAGTCTGCAGCAGGCCTCCTCAGCCCAAGCAGAGGTGCCTCACTTTAATGAGAGACCCTGGGAACAGAAAACTGTCTGCTGTATGCCGCAGAACACACACACACACACACACACACACACACACACACACACACACACACACGCAGACACACACACACACTCTTCAAGCTGAGATAGAGTGCATGTTTCTTTAGCTCCGGCTTGTAGTTTGTCTGGCAGTGCATAGGCAGTGCTAATCCACAGAGACGACTGTTCACTGTTATTATCATATCACTAATGCAGCCACACCACTGTTCGTACTATCAGACTATAAAACTAAACCCTCCACACACACACACACACACACACACACACACAAACACACACACACACACACACACACACATTCTGCCTAAAGCCATTCAGGCCACTGCAGCAGTGCTAGTCTTGCTCTCAGCTGAGTGGCCTGCTGACCGTCTAACGCACATTTGGCTGCTGTTTTCCCTCCAGACTGTTGTCTTCACAGTGTTGTCTCCATTATTCCTCTAGCCTCCAGTT
Source organism: Hoplias malabaricus (assembly GCF_029633855.1). Taxonomy (NCBI): domain Eukaryota; kingdom Metazoa; phylum Chordata; class Actinopteri; order Characiformes; family Erythrinidae; genus Hoplias; species Hoplias malabaricus. The sequence continues at coordinate 69,046,228 of NC_089803.1, forward strand.
GGCTGTTGTTACGCTGGCTATAACCTGTACATTTGTCTTCCCTGCAACTCCCCACAAAATGTGACTTTAATAATCTAAAAGACCCTTACATACAGATCCAGCTGCGACCTGTTTGTAGCTGAGCACTGGCTATGGTTTAGTGGTTTGTCCTTGTGGCCCATCTCTTTGCTAAGCTTTAGTATGAAAAGCAACGTTGCAGCATAGAGGGTCACCAGCAAAACCCAGATATCTTGTGTTTTGTCGCTGATATGATGAGAGCAAGCAATAGAATTATGTTTCTGCTGGATGACCAGCAACATAAATCAGCACAAACCATCTTACAGTTACATACTCCCACAAAAAACACAGCAGGGAACATAATGAGAATCATGTTCTTTGACTTCTCTAGTCCATCTCTCCTTGGCTGGGTGCTTCGGCGGCTGGACCAGCTCTCTATTGGTGCTTTTCCACTGCATGGCACCTACTCTACTCAACTTTATTCTGCTCTGCTTCACTCTGTCCTACTCACTTTGTGGTCCCTGACTCCTGGTTGGTTTTCTACTGCTACAGCTCCCCCCTGAAATGTAGCTTGTGATGTCTCAAAACCCTGTCTCTGAGGGGAACAGCAGGCTTTGGAAACCACAACAACGGCGGCGGTAACGTTAAGCGGTGTGTACTCATGGTGTATTGGCGTGTTGTTGTTCTTGTTTGGGACTAAACACAGCTCCGTCATCAGTTCAGACAGATCAGTAGAGTTTGTTCCTTCCTTGTTGCAGCGTCCAGCTCTCGCTGGATTCTTTCGTCGGCCACCGATCCAAGGAGCGTTTGAACCTCTTCAAAAGACCACAGCGTCATTTTACGAGCTGCCGTCGTGAGTCGGATAAAAACAAACGTGATCTCTGCTGCAGCTGGAGATTTTACAGATGGAGAGTTGGTGCTGGTCGTCTGCGTTGCGTTGTGATTGACGACTCTCTTTGGCCAGTCAGTGTTCTGCAAGGTTTACACATCACAGTTTAGTCTGTTACAGAACAACCCGAGTAGGGCCTGAAAAAAAACAGTTTCCAAGGAACACGGACCGGTTATTTCTAATGGAGAAGCAGAAATGCTGGGCAGAGGGACAGTGGCGCAGCAGGTAGTGTCACAGTCACACTGGTTGTGGGTTCAATTCCCGCTCTGGGTGACTGTCTGTAAGGAGTGTGGTGTGTTCTCCCTGTGTCTGCGTGGGTTTCCTCCGGGTGACTGTGTGTGAGGAGTGTGGTGTGTTCTCCCTGTGTCTGCATGGGTTTCCTCCGGGTGCTCTGGTTTCCTCCCACAGTCGAAAAAACACACGTTGGTAAGTGGATTGGCGACTCAAAAGTGTCCGTAGGTGTGAGTGTGTGAGTGAATGTGTGTTGCCCTGTGAAGGACTGGCGCCCCCTCCAGGGTGTATTCCCGCCTTGCGCCCAATGATTCCAGGTAGGCTCTGGACCCACTGCAACCCTGAACTGGATAAGGGTTACAGAGAATGAATGACTGTACCGATCCAAAAAGCACAGAGAAATATGAGCTAAAAATGGAGAAAACGAGAACGGAGAAGAAAGAGAACCGAGCGAAAACAGCTAAAAACCAGAGCTTCAGCTCCTCGTTCTTCTCTGCTGTGCGCTCGGGGTTGGGGCGAACAGAGAGTGGCTCGTTATCGTTTAAAGGATCAGGCGCTGAAAGCGGGCGTTCTGAGCAGGGCTGTTTGAACAGGGGGACAACCGGTCTGTGGTGTTTGATCCTTGTAAAATATGTTTACTTGTGGAAAAGGGGAGAATATTTCTCTTATAATATATTTGTGATAATATTGCAGAGACATGGTTCAGATACCTCCTGAGTCTATAGTCTGCCTTTTCCATTCCATCTTATCATGAAGTGGTACGTGACCCGCATCTGGAGTTACGAGGCTAAAGAATGAGAAACACAAGAAACACGACATCTGCCTTTCACTGTGTGTGATTGGTGGATTTGAGTGTCTGTCAACAGTTTGAGGGCAACTGACCAATGGAAATGCAGGAATTCTCTAAGGACTTTCCCATCCCACAAGAAACCCGTCATCCTTCATTCAGTTGGAGTCGGAGATGTGTGAAATCCTGTGCACCTCCTGCTGAAGTTGGTACAGCGGTTTTGGAAAGAAGTAAAGAAGATAACAGAGCTTCAGGGTCAGAGGGGTTTGATTCTTATGTGGGAGTCGTGTGCTATGCAAGTGCACTCAAAGACCACTTTAAAAAGTTATGCCCTTAGACTCCAGAGAACCAAGGCTGTCTTCATTAAGCTGTGCACAGAACTCTGTTCTTCCTGCTTATGTTTGCCAGTGTGCTGTTCTTTGGAGCAATTTTCTGGTGTGAACAGCTGAAAAAGTGAGACATGAACAGTGTGGAAAAAAAAAACAAGTCAAGAAAGCTGAATCTGGTGTGAAGCCATGCCTAGACCCTCCAGAAGCCGTGATAAAGCAGATGACGAGGGGGAAAGTGGACTTCTGGATAACGTCACTCATCTACTACAACAATGCTAAACATTTCAAATGCCCCTTCATACCATCAGTCATTCTCATTCACAACATTGTGTGATGCATCTGTTCCTTGTCTCGCAGTCCAATTAAAAACACGTATCTTCAAAAAACTAACTATTCAGAAACAGGAAAAGACTGTATTGGGAGGAAACCGGAGCACCCGGAGGAAACCCATGGGGACACAGGGAGAACACACCACACTCCTCACAGACAGTCACCCAGAAGAAACCCACACAGACACAGGGAGAACACACCACACTCCTCACAGACAGTCACCCAGAGGAAACCCACACAGACACAGAGAGAACACATCACACTCCTCACAGACAGTCACCCGGAGGAAACCCACGCAGACACAGAGAGAACACACCACACTCCTCACAGACAGTCACCCGGAGGAAACCCACACAGACACAGGGAGAACACACCACACTCCTCACAGACAGTCACCCGGAGGAAACCCACGCGGACACAGGGAGAACACACCACACTCCTCACAGACAGTCACCCGGAGGAAACCCACGCGGACACAGGGAGAACACACCACACTCCTCACAGACAGTCACCCGGAGGAAACCCACGCAGACACAGGGAGAACACACCACATTCCTCACAGACAGTCACCCAGAACGGGAATCGAACCCACAACCTCCAGGCCCCTGGAGCTATGTGACTCAGACACTACCTTAAAACACTTGATTGTTTTGTAGACAGCAAATATTCTTGTGGTTACAGGTCCACCTCCATGTGACCACAGCCTGCAGCGTATTCTCCTACAACACTGCCGCTATGAATCCATGTTTTAGCAAAAGCAGAATCTATCATTACTATTCTTGATCAGTTGATGAGTATTCTTGAGATCAGTTGTTAACTTTAGCCCAGACACCCAGACAGTACCGAGGTGTGAGATACGTGGAGATTTAACACATGTAAAAAAGTGTTAACCGCTAAAACTGGAGATACATGTTTTTAATCGGACAACAACAATATCTAAATATGTCTTGATTGCTTCCAGAAGTTTGTAGTCACTCCTTATAATTCATACATTCATTCATTATCTGTAACCCTTATCCAGTTCAGGGTCATGGTGGGTCCAGAGCCTACCTGGAATCATTGGGTGCAAGGCGGGAATACACCCTGGAGGGGGCGCCAGTCCTTCACAGGGCGACAAACATTCACTCACACCTACAGACACTTTTAAGTCGCCAATCCACTTACCAACGTGTTTACCAACAGCTGTTCCTGATGTGCACTGATCCTCTCATTAATGCTGAATACAATCACATCCTCACAGCATTGTCCTAACACCCAAACCTTAACCCTTACCCTAACCTTAAAATATAAAGATGTAAATTGTGGAGACCATGTTTTGACAATTCCCACAATGTGAATGTGTAAAGAGATTTTGTTCAACATGAGTGAAACCTGGTACACACACACACACACACACACACACATTGCAGTCCCTGCCTCCTGCCTCTGTTGCTTGCTGTTGGAGTAATAAAGCCTTTTATGTGTCAGCGGCTTGTGGTTGCTGAACTGCAGTGTGTGAAACTGTCCTTTAAATGTCACCTTGTGAAAATGCAGAGAAACTCTGGCTGGATGCAGAGAGGCAGTCAATGGCCCTTACACACACACACACACACACACAGACACACACACATACACACATGCAAAAGTAGTGATGGCAGTAGTGGCACTCCCTCCTCTTTCTCTCTAGGCATGCTTATTTACACACCTTTTTATGTGGGTCATTCAACACAGTGATTCCCACAGGGTCCCTCCCTAATGGACATACACTGTTCATTAAGACATCACAGCCAGTAACAACAGATGGACCTGTAAACCCCTCTTTACTGGGGCCCACGACTCCATCAATGAATTGTTTTATAAAGCACAACATTGTTGTCTGATTTATATTATAGTTTGGCATTCTTCTTATTGACGTTTGCTGCTTTGTGAGGTCAGACACTGATGCCCCGCCTCTCACTTTCTGTTCTAGTTCATCTCAAAAGTGTTTGATGGGGATGAGGTTAGGGCCAGTCAAGTTCTTCCACACCAAACTCAACCAAACGCCTTTATGGACCTTGCTTTATGCACTGGGGCACGGTCATGCTGCAACAGACAAGGGCCTTCTCCGAACCTTTCCCACAAATTTGGAGGCATACAATTGTCTGAAATGTCTACGGGGCCTAGGCCATCCCCTGAAAAATCAACCCCATGACATTATACCTCCTCCACCGAACTTTACAGTTGACACAGGGCAGTCAGGCAGGCGTTCAACAAACCCAGACTCTATCAGACTGTCACTCCACAGATCATCGTATCCCCTGCTCCAGAGTCCAGTGACGATGTGATTTACACCACTCCAGCTGATGCTTGCCATTGTACTTGGCCATGGGAATCTGTTCAATGAAGGTTTTTGTATTGACATTAATGCCAGGGGAGGTTTGGATCTCAGTTATTGTGTCAGCAGAGTGTTGGCATTTTACCTCAGCATTTGGCGTCCGGTCCCTGTAACTTTACATGGTCTGGAACTTAATGGCTGGGTTGCTGTGCTTCCTATATTCTCCCTATTACAGGTCTGTGAAGCGTCACAGTGTTTATTTAGAAACTGTATTTTAAAGGAGAGGGTGGCACGGTGGCACATCAGGTAGTGTCGCAGTCACACCGCTCCAGGGACCTGGAGGTCGTGGGTTCGATTCCCGCTCAGGGTGACTGTCTGTGAGGAGTGTGCTGTGTTCTCCCTGTGTCTGTGTGGGTTTCCTCCGGGTGACTGTCTGTGAGGAGTGTGGTGTGTTCTCCCTGTGTCTGCGTGGGTTTCCTCCGGGTGACTGTCTGTGAGGAGTGTGGTGTGTTCTTCCTGTGTCTGCGTGGGTTTCCTCCGGGTGACTGTCTGTGAGGAGTGTGGTGTGTTCTCCCTGTGTCTGCGTGAGTTTCCTCCGGGTGACTGTCTGTGGGGAGTGTGGTGTGTTCTTCCTGTGTCTGCGTGGGTTTCCTCCGGGTGACTGTCTGTGAGGAGTTGATGTGTTCTTCCCGTGTCTGTGTGGGTTTCCTCCGGGTGACTGTCTGTGAGGAGTGTGGTGTGTTCTCCCTGTGTCTCCCTGGGTTTCCTCCGGGTGACTGTCTGTGAGGAGTTGATGTGTTCTCCCCGTGTCTGTGTGGGTTTCCTCCGGGTGACTGTCTGTGAGGAGTGTGGTGTGTTCTCCCTGTGTCTCCCTGGGTTTCCTCCGGGTGACTGTCTGTGAGGAGTTGATGTGTTCTCCCTGTGTCTGTGTGGGTTTCCTCCGGGTGACTGTCTGTGAGGAGTGTGGTGTGTTCTCCCTGTGTCTCCCTGGGTTTCCTCCGGGTGACTGTCTGTGAGGAGTTGATGTGTTCTCCCCGTGTCTGTGTGGGTTTCCTCCGGGTGACTGTCTGTGAGGAGTGTGGTGTGTTCTCCCTGTGTCTCCCTGGGTTTCCTCCGGGTGACTGTCTGTGAGGAGTTGATGTGTTCTCCCCGTGTCTGTGTGGGTTTCCTCCGGGTGACTGTCTGTGAGGAGTGTGGTGTGTTCTCCCTGTGTCTCCCTGGGTTTCCTCCGGGTGCTCCGGTTTCCTCCCACAGTCCAAAAACACACGTTGGTAGGTGGATTGGCGACTCAAAAGTGTCCGTAGGTGTGTGTGAATGTGTGTGTGTGTGTGTTGTCCTGTGAAGGACTGGCGCCCCCTCCAGGGTGTATTCCTGCCTTGCGCCCAATGATTCCAGGTAGGCTCTGGACCCACCGCGACCCTGAACTGGATAAGGGTTACAGATAATGAATGAATGTATGAATGAACTTTAAAGGAGAGAGTAAAGAGTAAGTGGATGTTTGAGAAGATGATAAAAATATTGCAGAAATTAAACAGCAAGAACAGTGTTTTAATACACTTTCTAAAAAAACAAAATACATTTGTAGGGTCAGTCTATTTCCAAATAGTAGCTAACATACAAACCAAAGTTAAAAATGTTTTTAAATAATTGTTAATCCATTTTCTTGTACAGTTCTCTAAATATTTATGTAACCAGCAGTGTAATCAACTCTATAACACACACACAAACACTAAAGCCCATGCCCTAATAATGTTTGACCAGTGCTAAATAACGCTGCCACTTCTTCCCTGACCCCTGCCTCGTCTCCAGACAGCAGCATGACGTGCCCCTCACCCTAAAGCTCCTAAGCCCCTAATGGATGTGAGGGCAGTGTACAGTCATACTATTAGGGGTGAAAAATGATCTGGGCGCGTGTCCCTAGGCTACACAGGGGCCTATTAATGCCAATCAGCCTCCTTAAAGGAGCAGGGGGAGATTATGATCTAAGCGAGACTCGCCGCCCCAGAGATGGAGAGATCATATCTGCTCTCTGCTTTCAATCAATACGGCCCGATTCTAATAGCCATTGATCGCATCAAACCCCGCGATCCCAAATCACAAATGCGATTATATAATGGGCCGCCGTGACACTTTATTGAAAACAATGAGTCTGACACTGAGGCATGGGCAGAAAGGAGGAGGAAGTATTCATCTTACTGTGTCACTTTCCTAAGACACGTCGTTCAATCTGCCTCTGCCTTACGAGTGTGTTTACCTGTGTTTACGGCATCGTGGAGAGTGGTGCAACTGTCCAAGTGCTCGCCCCCGTCCCGAGTGATGCCATGCTTCACACTCCTTTTCCATCTCTCCGCTTCAAAGCCATTGAACATCTCTAACACTCTGTCTCCAAATCCCTGTCTTTCTGCACCTCTCTCATTCCAATTACTTCTTTATCATCACTATGTTTCTCTCTCTCAATGTCTCTGTCCATCACTCTCCCTCATCTCTCCCTCTCAGTATGCACCAGCTGCTCATTCTGTCTCCAGATCTCTCCATCCCCTCTACTTCGATTTCTCTCTCTCTCTTACATGTCATTCTCTTTGACATATTTCATCTCTCTCTTTCTCTCTCTCTACAAATCACTCTCAACCAGCAGGCCACTGTCCTCAGCTCTCTACTTCTCTTTCTCTATCTTTTTACTCTATATTTCTCCCTCCCTCACTCACCCATTCTGTGTACATTTCTTTCTCCATCACTCTCTCTTCCATCTCTTTTCATCTCCTCTCTGTTTCCCAAAATCACTCTCAAACAGCTGCTCACTTTGTCCACAAATCTCTCCATCCCTTTCTCTCTCCCACTCACGTTTTCTCTCTATCTCCTTACCTCTCTCCCTCTCTTTCTCCCCGTGGCTGCTCTTTGTTTGGGAGATGAATGCGGTGAATGTGTGGTTGCTGCAGTATGGTGGTGGTGGCTGGCTGCTGGGGCACAAGCTGAAAGAGTCGAGCAGAACAACAAAAGCACGGAGAACCTTGACAGGGCGGCGAGTGATAAATCAAAAGGACGATATGATGTAAATGCAATAACGCGTGGAGCCCCATAAATCAACCTGGCTCAGTCTAACAGTGAGAGCAACAACAAAAAAAAATCCTAAGAGTTTCCCTGGGTACGTGTTTCCTTTGTTTTGTCTTCTGAAAAAAGAAAAAAACTATTCACCGTCCTGAAAACAACAAAACAGCCAATCCTTTCCTTTATTTGTGTGTGTGTGTGTGTGCTATGATTGATGGTGGCATCCACGCTTTTGGAATGGCCATAGTTCTTGGGGGTAAAGCAGGGAGAGGGCTCCATGGTTTGAGACAGGGCTCTGGGGGGGAAAAATGCCTCTATCTCTAAAAATACAGACACAAATAAACATCACACCACACTGACCACAAAAGAAGAAAAAACGCTCAGCAGGGCAGCGGGTATCAGTGCAGCGATCAAGCGCACCGCGGCGATGGTAGAGAATGATGAGGCTCAGACGATGACGATGCAGAGCGCCTTCATAAACAAGGCTGCTTGGATCGCCTCAGGTGGTAGGACATTATGGAAGTTCTTCCAAAAAGTGTGTAAGTTTTAATCGCCACGGTGTCAGCTTGGTTTATCACCAAGGCCTTAGGTAACAGACACCGGCTGACTTCAAATGATCAGAAAGAGGACACTGTTAGTACGGCTAGGCTACAGACTCCCCTCACACTGCTGCACTTACTGCAGATGCTCATAGAGATTCAGTCTTGGCACGGAACAGATCCTTAGGGGGTGTGACACCTTCCTCACCCCAACTTTTTCTATGATAAAGTCTGGGGAAGTGTGGTGTGCTCCTGGAAAATAAAGTAGCTCATACACTTATATGCCCTGATGCTGGACTAGCAAAAGGACTTGGACAGCTGATCTGGACATGCTTTATATGGACAAGACCCTTCCTTATCACAGAATTTAGTGTTTTATTCAGTCCAATTGCAACAGGGGTATAAACTCGAGCACCTAACCATACAGTCTGCCTTTAACAACATTCGTGAAAGAGTGATTTATTCTTTTTTTTGTGGTGTGTTCTCCCTGTGTCTGCGTGGGTTTCCTCCAGGCGACTGTCTGTGAGGTGTGTGGTGTGTTCTCCCTGTGTCTGCGTGGGTTTCCTCCGGGTGACTGTCTGTGAGGAGTGTGGTGTGTTCTCCCTGTGTCTGCGTGGGTTTCCTCCGGGTGACTGTCTGTGAGGTGTGTGGTGTGTTCTCCCTGTGTCTGTGTGGGTTTCCTCCGGGTGACTGTCTGTGAGGTGTGTGGTGTGTTCTCCCTGTGTCTGCGTGGGATTCCTCCGGGTGACTGTCTGTGAGGAGTGTGGTGTGTTCTCCCTGTGTTTGCGTGGGTTTCCTCCGGGTGACTGTCTGTGAGGAGTGTGGTGTGTTCTCCCTGTGTTTGCGTGGGTTTCCTCCGGGTGCTCCGGTTTCCTCCCACAGTCCAAAAACACACGTTGGTAGGTGGATTGGTGACTCAAGTGTCCCAAAGGTGTGAGTGAGTGAATGAGAGAGTGAATATGTGTGTGTGTGTTGTCCTGTGAAGGACTGGCGCCCCTTCCAGGGTGTGTTCCTGCCTTGCGCCCAATGATTCTAGGTAGGCCCCGGACCCACCGCGACCCTGAACTGGATAAGCGCTAACATGTAATGAATTGAAAAACGAATATTTATAACAATCCTCTCCTTTTTTAAATTTAATTTCTAGGTAATGGATTCCACTTTTTGGTTCCCAAATCTTTTGGCCCTACTTTGACACAATAAACATGCTTTTGAACAATGCCAAGTGCAGTCAAAACTGTACATCTATATAGACTAAAAGTTTAAGACACACATCTGAAATCAAGGGGGGGACTCCAGGTCAGAAAAGCTATACCCTTTCTCAGCACGTCTGATACACAGGGAACCACACCACACTTAACGGAGAGTGAGCAGACTGACAGAAATGTCCGTATGGGGTTGTGTTTCAAGCACAGCGGGAGCACCCATGTTGCGACATGTCATTTGAGTTTATACCTTTCGTGCCGTGTGAGCAGACGATTCAGGGGCACTGGCCACACACAACGGATGATTGAAATATAAAGCATGAAGGGAAGATTTAAAAAACACTTTAGGAAATGAGATGTCTTACACACATTATTCCTTCCATTTCTGTGTTGTCACTGTTCAAAGAAAAACAGTTTTAACTTCACAGGAGAGGGAAAATCCTTCTTAACTTTTATTGGAAATCATTGTAAAAAGATTCTAGGACATATCCTAGTATATTTAAAGCATTTCCATCGGTCCATTCATCATGAAACGTTCACATAGAGGGAAGGACAGCTGCTGTTTTCAAACGATGGAATAGAATAAAAGTTCACAGAAATGGAGATACATGTTTTTATTTGGACAGTGACGATGTACACTAATGAAGGGAGTAGGACCACACCCGAAACTCTTCTCTCAGCTCTATATATACCCTACGAACTCACTCCCACCGCATCACCACCCTTGTACCACTTGTTCTACACTTGCAAAAGGTACATTGCGCTATTTTTTCCTAGAATAGAAGGAGAATATTTTTAAGCTTTCATTATATAATTCTGGGGTGGCACGGTGGAGCAGCGGGTAGTGTCGCAGTCACACAGCTCCAGGGGCCTGGAGGTTGTGGGTTCGATTCCCGCTCCGGGTGACTGTCTGTGAGGAGTGTGGTGTGTTCTCCCTGTGTCTGTGTGGGTTTCCTCCGGGTGAATGTCTGTGGGGAGTGTGGTGTGTTCTCCCTGTGTCTGTGTGGGTTTCTTCCGGGTGACTGTCCGTGAGGAGTGTGGTGTGTTCTCCCTGTGTCTGCGTGGGTTTCCTCCGGGTGACTGTCTGTGAGGAGTGTGGTCTGTTCTCCCTGTGTCTGCGTGGGTTTCCTCCAGGTGACTGTCTATGAGGAGTGTGGTGTGTTCTCTCTGTGTCTGCGTGGGTTTCCTCCGGGTGACTGTCTGTGAGGAGTGTGGTGTGTTCTCCCTGTGCCCACGTGGGTTTCCTCCGGGTGACTGTCTGTGAGGAGTGTGGTGTGTTCTCCCTGGGCCTGCGTGGGTTTCCTCCGGGTGACTGTCTGTGAGGAGTGTGGTGTGTTCTCCCTGTGTCCACGTGGGTTTCCTCCGGGTGACTGTCTGTGAGGAGTGTGGTGTATTCTCCCTGTGTCTGCATGGGTTTCCTCCAGGTGACTGTCTGTGAGGAGTGTGGTGTGTTCTCCCTGTGTCTGTGTGGGTTTCCTCCAGGTGACTGTCTGTGTGGAGTGTGGTGTGTTTTCTCTGTGTTTGCGTGGGTTTCCTCCAGGTGCTCCGGTGTCCTCCCACGGTCCAAAAACACACGTTGGTAGGTGGATTGGTGACTCCAAAGTGTCCGTAGGTGTGAGTGTGTGATTGTGTGTGTGTCTGTGTTGCCCTGTGAAGGACTGGCGCCCCCTCCAGGGTGTATTCCTCACCTTGCGCCCAATGATTCCTAGAAAAAGGTCCTAGAACTGAAATGGAGCGTATGAAATAAACAATTAGTATAGAACATGGTACAATTACATTCCTAACTAAAGCTTCTGAATGTGTTCTAAATATCTGATGAAGTTCTGAGGGTACCACCACAGTGACACCGTTTTTCTGAGAGTGTATAGTTATAGTGGAATACGTGGGTGATCAGTGCTGTCCTCTAAGCACTGTTGAAACTCCCAGATGTGACCATAGACTGGCACGCATAGATGAGATGACCCTAGTGTCTGGATTAATGGTCCTGTCACGTACTATGAGTGAGATGATCGCAGGACGTGGATATGACCACAGAAGGAAAGAAATGTTGGACAGTCCGACTTGCCGCCGTTGCTCCAGGCAACATTAGGTTTGAAGCCGAAAGCGTCTAACCCATCGTGACTGAACTGTGAAAGCTCTGATTATCTCTTTCAAACCCAGCCCACAATTCCTATCTATATTTTACAGCCGTCATCAAGCAGTGCATTTCGGGAGAGTTCAGCTGTATACGTTTGACATTGCATTAATAAAGATCTTGGCTTAAACGCATCAGAATACTGATCTAAGATCAGTTCCGTATGGTTTTATGTAGTGGAACAGTTCATGTAGACGTCAGTGAATGTTAGCACACTTGCCTGACCCTTTTGTGTCCCAAGAGATCACAAATCAGATGGAAGTCAGCCCACACAGACTAAGTAACCAGTAGGAGGCAGATATTTTATGGAGATAGATGCTGTAAATCCTTCCTTTTCATTGGCAACCTATAAATATTATTGTCTGTGGGGTAAAATGACTCTGATATTGAGCATAGTGTGCGCACACATGCTTTATATTCATGATTTAATGACACAAATCCAGTGTGGTGCACCATGATGCTTCAGAAGATGAGTGATGAATGGTTATTATGGGGTGGATATGTGCCATCCCTCGTTTCTCTTTCTCTCTCTCTCTCTCACTCAATAACTGAACATCGGTGCACCGCCAACATTGTAAAATCCAGCCCTGGGCAGAGTGGGTTAGCAGCATTTTTCACTCTTCCTTATGTTCTTTTCAAATAAAAAGGCACAAAGGATCAGTACCTTTTCCATACGCACACACACACACACACACACACACACATCAACCTGAAGGTAAATCAAGATTCATTAAGACCGCTTGGATTACGCTCATAGAGGTTGTTCTCTCTCTCCCTCTGTGGAGTTTCTTTAAGCACTGGGTGCTCCAGTCAATCGTATCGATTGGTTGATTGCTGCTCAAGTCCGCCATGACAAAAAAAAAAAAAAAAAATCAAGAGAATAATACCCATCCAACTTAGTTTGGTCCACACCTCTAGACAGCGGTGATTGCTCTAAGACTGCAAGGGTAGCTCAGCTTCCCCTAAAATGTCAAAAAATAAGTGATCAAATATATACTGTAGTGTGTACATGTCGTTGAATAAATATGCACTACAACGCGCTCAACTTTTGTTCAGAATCAGCTTCTTATCACTGGTAAAGACGCGGCTTTCCTCTCAATCATTCCCGCAGCTTCACGGTGCTTTAAATGGTTCAACAGCGAAGCAGCGAAGTGCAGCGAAACGAAACGAGTCATTGGATAAATGCTGGGCTTTGTCCCGCCCATCGGACGCTCAGCGTCTCTGGGGGTCTATGGGGCAGTGGGCTGGCCTCGGCTGGCCCGGACGCTCAGCTTCTGCATGATGATTGGATGATCTGTCTGAGGCTGAATCCCTTTTTGATTGACAGCGAAGTAAGCGAATCAGCGATCCTTTGGTGTAAAGATCCGTGGGAGCACAGGCGGACACACTTCACATGGGCCAAGGCCGTTTAAGCAGCCTAGCTCTGCTGGCCATTGAGAGGACACTAGTCAAGTCCCTGGAAAAGACGCCTTGTTGGTACGACAGGGTCACAGATCATTTTCTTGAAAAGGAACGGAGGGTAGAATTTACGTATAAATAAACCCACACATTTTATGATGTAGGCCGAAATTGAGCTTCCCCTCCTTAAAAGACCCGCATCTGCCACTGCCTCTAGATGTTAGAGTCTGTAGTCGTCGGAAATGAAGGAAGGAGTCTGAAATTCAGCAGAATTCAATAGTCCTGGAATCATATACCATGTGTCCTGATACTTCTAGACAACACTTA
>NC_089803.1:69064728-69079728 GCF_029633855.1 Hoplias malabaricus
AGCAGTTTCACTGCTCCACAGTAGCCACATATCCCACTAGTCCAATATTTAGAAATTAATCTCGATGTCCCATCAAAACTTTGAGGCGTTTAGGATGAATCCATAGATAAAAGCCCACACACCATGAGAGGGTCTGATACTGTGAACACAGATCTCTCTTTAGAAACCAGAAAGCATCTTGGTAACACTTTATTTGGACGGTCCGCTTTTCGAAACGCAGACTGTCATCAACCTGTCAGTCAACCGTCATGAACCAGCTGATCAAATGGTTCTCAACATTTATAGAAAAGATTTTTATCTCTCTTTCAACAAATATGTCAACAGACTACACACTCTCTATAAACTAATAGTGAAAGAAAGGTTACCCGGAGGAAACCCACGCAGACACAGGGAGAACACACCACACTCCTCACAGACAGTCACCCAGAGGAAACCCACGCAGACACAGGGAGAACACACCACACTCCTCATAGACAGTCACCCGGAGGAAACCCACGCAGACACAGGGAGAACACACCACACTCCTCACAGACAGTCATGCGGAGGAAACCCACGCAGACACAGGGAGAACACACCACGCTCCTCACAGACAGTCACCCGGAGGAAACCCACGCAGACACAGAGAACACACCACGCTCCTCACAGACAGTCACCCGGAGGAAACCCACGCAGACACAGGGAGAACACACCACGCTCCTCACAGACAGTCACCCGGAGGAAACCCACACAGACACAGAGAGAACACACCACATCTCTCATAGTCGGTCACCTTGAGGAAACCCACGCAGACATAGGGAGAACACACCACACTCCTCACAGACAGTCACCCGGAGGAAACCCACGCAGACACAGAGAGAACACACCACACTCCTCATAGACAGTCACCTGGAGGAAACCCACGCAGACACAGGGAGAACAGACCACACTCCTCACAGACAGTCACCCGGAGGAAACCCACGCAGACACAGGGAGAACACACCACACTCCTCACAGACAGTCACCCGGAGGAAACCCACGCAGACACAGGGAGAACACACCACACTCCTCACAGACAGTCACCCGGAGGAAACCCACGCAGACACAGAGAGAACACACCACACTCCTCATAGACAGTCACCTGGAGGAAACCCACGCAGACACAGGGAGAACACACCACGCTCCTCACAGACAGTCACCCGGAGGAAACCCACGCAGACACAGAGAGAACACACCACACTCCTCATAGACAGTCACCCGGAGGAAACCCACGCAGACACAGGGAGAACACACCACGCTCCTCACAGACAGTCACCCGGAGGAAACCCACACAGACACAGAGAGAACACACCACACCTCTCATAGACAGTCACCTGGAGTAAACCCACGCAGACACAGGGAGAACACACCACACTCCTCACAGACAGTCACCCCGAGGAAACCCACGCAGACACAGAGAACACACCACGCTCCTCACAGACAGTCACCCGGAGGAAACCCACGCAGAAACAGGGAGAACACACCACACTCCTCACAGACAGTCACCCGGAGGAAACCCACGCAGACACAGGGAGAACACACCACACTCCTCACAGACAGTCACCCGGAGGAAACCCACGCAGACACAGGGAGAACACACCACGCTCCTCACAGACAGTCACCCGGAGGAAACCCACGCAGACACAGGGAGAACACACCACACTCCTCACAGACAGTCACCCGGAGGAAACCCACGCAGACACAGGGAGAACACACCACGCTCCTCACAGACAGTCACATGGAGGAAACCCACGCAGACACAGGGAGAACACACCACACTCCTCACAGACAGTCACCCGGAGGAAACCCACGCAGACACAGAGAGAACACACCACACTCCTCATAGACAGTCACCCGGAGGAAACCCACGCAGACACAGGGAGAACACACCACACTCCTCACAGACAGTCACCCGGAGGAAACCCACGCAGACAAAGAGAACACACCACGCTCCTCACAGACAGTCACCCGGAGGAAACCCACGCAGACACAGGGAGAACACACCACGCTCCTCACAGACAGTCACCCGGAGGAAACCCACACAGACACAGAGAGAACACACCACACTTCTCATAGACAGTCACCTGGAGGAAACCCACGCAGACACAGGGAGAACACACCACGCTCCTCACAGACAGTCACCCTGAGGAAACCCACGCAGACACAGAGAGAACACACCACACTCCTCATAGACAGTCACCCGGAGGAAACCCACGCAGACACAGGGAGAACACACCACGCTCCTCACAGACAGTCACCTGAAGGAAACCCACGCAGACACAGGGAGAACACACCACACTCCTCACAGACAGTCACCCGGAGGAAACCCACGCAGACACAGAGAGAACACACCACACTCCTCATAGACAGTCACCCGGAGGAAACCCACGCAGACACAGGGAGAACACACCACACTCCTCACAGACAGTCACCCGGAGGAAACCCACGCAGACACAGAGAACTTACCACGCTCCTCACAGACAGTCACCCGGAGGAAACCCACGCAGACACAGGGAGAACACACCACGCTCCTCACAGACAGTCACCCGGAGGAAACCCACACAGACACAGAGAGAACACACCACACCTCTCATAGACAGTCACCTGGAGGAAACCCACGCAGACACAGGGAGAACACACCACGCTCCTCACAGACAGTCACCCGGAGGAAACCCACACAGACACAGAGAGAACACACCACACCTCTCATAGACAGTCACCTGGAGGAAACCCACGCAGACACAGGGAGACACACCACACTCCTCACAGACAGTCACCCGGAGGAAACCCACGCAGACACAGGGAGAACACACCACACTCCTCACAGACAGTCACCCGGAGGAAACCCACACAGACACAGGGAGAACACACCACACTCCTCACAGACAGTCACCTGGAGGAAACCCACGCAGACATAGGGAGAACACACCACACTCCTCACAGACAGTCACCCGGAGGAAACCCACGCAGACACAGAGAGAACACACCACACTCCTCATAGACAGTCACCCGGAGGAAACCCACGCAGACACAGGGAGAACACACCACACTCCTCACAGACAGTCATGCGGAGGAAACCCACGCAGACACAGGAAGAACACACCACGCTCCTCACAGACAGTCACCCGGAGGAAACCCACGCAGACACAGGGAGAACACACCACACTCCTCACAGACAGTCACCCGGAGGAAACCCACGCAGACACAGGGAGAACACACCACACTCCTCACAGACAGTCACCCGGAGGAAACCCACGCAGACACAGGGAGAACACACCACGCTCCTCACAGACAGTCACCCGGAGGAAACCCACGCAGACACAGGGAGAACACACCACACTCCTCACAGACAGTCACCCGGAGGAAACCCACGCAGACACAGAGAACACACCACGCTCCTCACAGACAGTCACCCGGAGGAAACCCATGCAGACACAGGGAGAACACACCACGCTCCTCACAGACAGTCACCCGGAGGAAACCCACACAGACACAGAGAGAACACACCACATCTCTCATAGTCGGTCACCTGGAGGAAACCCACGCAGACATAGGGAGAACACACCACACTCCTCACAGACAGTCACCCGGAGGAAACCCACGCAGACACAGAGAGAACACACCACACTCCTCATAGACAGTCACCTGGAGGAAACCCACGCAGACACAGGGAGAACAGACCACACTCCTCACAGACAGTCACCCGGAGGAAACCCACGCAGACACAGGGAGAACACACCACACTCCTCACAGACAGTCACCCGGAGGAAACCCACGCAGACACAGGGAGAACACACCACACTCCTCACAGACAGTCACCCGGAGGAAACCCACGCAGACACAGAGAGAACACACCACACTCCTCATAGACAGTCACCTGGAGGAAACCCACGCAGACACAGGGAGAACACACCACGCTCCTCACAGACAGTCACCCGGAGGAAACCCACGCAGACACAGAGAGAACACACCACACTCCTCATAGACAGTCACCCGGAGGAAACCCACGCAGACACAGGGAGAACACACCACGCTCCTCACAGACAGTCACCCGGAGGAAACCCACACAGACACAGAGAGAACACACCACACCTCTCATAGACAGTCACCTGGAGTAAACCCACGCAGACACAGGGAGAACACACCACACTCCTCACAGACAGTCACCCCGAGGAAACCCACGCAGACACAGAGAACACACCACGCTCCTCACAGACAGTCACCCGGAGGAAACCCACGCAGACACAGGGAGAACACACCACACTCCTCACAGACAGTCACCCGGAGGAAACCCACGCAGACACAGGGAGAACACACCACACTCCTCACAGACAGTCACCCGGAGGAAACCCACGCAGACACAGGGAGAACACACCACGCTCCTCACAGACAGTCACCCGGAGGAAACCCACGCAGACACAGGGAGAACACACCACACTCCTCACAGACAGTCACCCGGAGGAAACCCACGCAGACACAGGGAGAACACACCACGCTCCTCACAGACAGTCACATGGAGGAAACCCACGCAGACACAGGGAGAACACACCACACTCCTCACAGACAGTCACCCGGAGGAAACCCACGCAGACACAGAGAGAACACACCACACTCCTCATAGACAGTCACCCGGAGGAAACCCACGCAGACACAGGGAGAACACACCACACTCCTCACAGACAGTCACCCGGAGGAAACCCACGCAGACAAAGAGAACACACCACGCTCCTCACAGACAGTCACCCGGAGGAAACCCACGCAGACACAGGGAGAACACACCACGCTCCTCACAGACAGTCACCCGGAGGAAACCCACACAGACACAGAGAGAACACACCACACTTCTCATAGACAGTCACCTGGAGGAAACCCACGCAGACACAGGGAGAACACACCACGCTCCTCACAGACAGTCACCTGAAGGAAACCCACGCAGACACAGGGAGAACACACCACACTCCTCACAGACAGTCACCCGGAGGAAACCCACGCAGACACAGAGAGAACACACCACACTCCTCATAGACAGTCACTCGGAGGAAACCCACGCAGACACAGAGAACTTACCACGCTCCTCACAGACAGTCACCCGGAGGAAACCCACGCAGACACAGAGAACTTACCACGCTCCTCACAGACAGTCACCCGGAGGAAACCCACGCAGACACAGGGAGAACACACCACGCTCCTCACAGACAGTCACCCGGAGGAAACCCACACAGACACAGAGAGAACACACCACACCTCTCATAGACAGTCACCTGGAGGAAACCCACGCAGACACAGGGAGAACACACCACGCTCCTCACAGACAGTCACCCGGAGGAAACCCACACAGACACAGAGAGAACACACCACACCTCTCATAGACAGTCACCTGGAGGAAACCCACGCAGACACAGGGAGACACACCACACTCCTCACAGACAGTCACCCGGAGGAAACCCACGCAGACACAGGGAGAACACACCACACTCCTCACAGACAGTCACCCGGAGGAAACCCACACAGACACAGGGAGAACACACCACACTCCTCACAGACAGTCACCTGGAGGAAACCCACGCAGACATAGGGAGAACACACCACACTCCTCACAGACAGTCACCCGGAGGAAACCCACGCAGACACAGAGAGAACACACCACACTCCTCATAGACAGTCACCCGGAGGAAACCCACGCAGACACAGGGAGAACACACCACACTCCTCACAGACAGTCATGCGGAGGAAACCCACGCAGACACAGGAAGAACACACCACGCTCCTCACAGACAGTCACCCGGAGGAAACCCACGCAGACACAGGGAGAACACACCACACTCCTCACAGACAGTCACCCGGAGGAAACCCACGCAGACACAGGGAGAACACACCACACTCCTCACAGACAGTCACCCGGAGGAAACCCACGCAGACACAGGGAGAACACACCACGCTCCTCACAGACAGTCACCCGGAGGAAACCCACGCAGACACAGGGAGAACACACCACACTCCTCACAGACAGTCACCCGGAGGAAACCCACGCAGACACAGAGAACACACCACGCTCCTCACAGACAGTCACCCGGAGGAAACCCACGCAGACACAGGGAGAACACACCACACTCCTCACAGACAGTCACCCGGAGGAAACCCACGCAGACACAGGGAGAACACACCACACTCCTCACAGACAGTCACCCGGAGGAAACCCACGCAGACACAGGGAGAACACACCACGCTCCTCACAGACAGTCACCCGGAGGAAACCCACGCAGACACAGCGAGAACACACCACACTCCTCACAGACAGTCACTCGGAGGAAACCCACGCAGACACAGAGAACACACCACACTCCTCACAGATAGTCACCCGGAGGAAACCCACGCAGACACAGGGAGAGGAGAACACACCACACTCCTCACAGATAGTCACCCGGAGGAAACCCACACAGACACAGAGAGAACACACCACACCTCTCATAGACAGTCACCTGGAGGAAACCCACGCAGACACCGGGAGAACACACCACACTCCTCACAGACAGTCATCTCTTCATAGTTTGTACATAATGTCACACCTTATAATTTCTTGCATATCACCTGACTCCATAGTCAAAATCTACATGTTGTCACTGTCTAAAGAAAACATGTCTCTCCAAATAGTAACTTTACAGGAGAAAGGAAAAAAAAACCTTTGAACTTCCAATGGAGGTCAATGTAAAAAAAACATTTTCCAAGCAAATTTGGAATATTTCTATTGGTTCAGTCGTTATGAAATTTTCACACAGTGTGAAGAACCACTGCTGTGTTTAAATGAAGCAGTAAACAATCCACCAAAATCGAGATGCATATTATTCTTTGGAAAGTGACGACATATGAACTAAACAAGCAAAACAGAAGCCTGGAAGTAGTGCGAGAGAGAAGAGCGTGTAGGAGAGGGGAGGAGTAGAGTACTATATGTTTCAGGGACATCAGAACCTGGTGCAAGTGGATCAGACACAGCAGGGCGTCTCGAGTTATGAAACAGTAGAGGGCGAACAACAAACACTGTGAAGCGACAGATGAGTGAACTGCTAATAAAGTATGCAGAGCAACAGTTGGACTACAGTCTGTAACTCATGGAGAGTTAATGGACACTGGAGAGACAGTGTGTCTGACCTGTTCATCTCTATCTATTACACACAGTTACCTTTTTTATTGCATTGCTTTTACTCAAAGAGACAGAATGACCACCTCCTACCAGGAGCTCTCATGAAGTCCAATTAGAGGTCACTTTCTCTTCTGAGCCAATCATAGCCTGAACCCCACACCCCCTACCGCTTGACTGTGCACACCAGGGGGCTGTCGTTTCCCTGCTGTCTTGACGTGTTGTCTACCTCACTTATTTCTTTTTCATGTTTTAAGGTGGAGCTCCACTCCGGGTGAGTTATTTTATATCTGATTGCTAGCTTCACTGAATGTAGCCAAATCAACTGTTGAGCAGTAAACAACTTAGCATTGAAGTAGCATACGCACAGCTTTGCAGAACCATGCATTTGGCCACGTCCAAAAGAAAAGGGAAAAACCTAAAGCAGTTGAATGGAGGCATTATAGAAGAAATGACTGCAAAGCTGGAAACCCCTGGCAGCTGGACAGCAGGCAGACCAGGAGCCAACTGCAGCACCAGGCGTGCCAGTGCAGATTGGAATTGATGGTAAGACCATGAAAATAGAATTGGATCTGTGAATTAGACTGACAGGCCGAGCTCATTGACTGAAATCTGCGCTCTGAATGATCAACTGTAAAAGACCCTATACTGTATACAGTCATTACATTACACAGCGAGAGGTTAAAAACCAAAAACCATCCACATACCATTAAAATATTCTATATTCTATATAATATATTGGCTATAAAATAAAGCTCTCTTCTCATTTCTACACTCTTCTTACTGTATACGAGCACTTTGCAGGTCTACGATTACAGACTGTAGTCTATCTGCCCCCATTTCAGCCTGTTCTTCAGTGGTAAGGACTGCTGTGACACTGACGTCGTGGTGGTGTGTTAGTGTGTGTTGTGCTGGTGTAGAGTGGATCAGACACATCAGTAGCTGCTGGAGTTTTTAAACCCTGTGTCCACTCTCTGTCCACTCTGTGAGACACTCCTCCCTCGTTGGTCCACCTTGTAGATGTAGAGTCAGAGACAGTAGCTCATCTGTCGCTGCACAGTGTGTGTCGCTCGTTCTCTAGTCCTTCATCAGTGACACAGGACGCTGTCGGCTGGATGTTTTTGGTCGGTGAACTGTTCTCGGTCCAGACACTGAGGGGTTTAAAAACTCTAGCAGCTACTGCTGTGTCTGATCCACTCTACACCAGCGCAACACACACTAACACACCCCCACCACGTCAGTGTCACTGCAGCAGAATGATCCACCACCACATCACACCTGCTCTACTGTATTCCTATGGGGTTCCAGAGCTTTGAAGAACAGGGTAAACAAAGTATGCAGAGTAATGGGTGGACTACAGCCTGTAATTGTTGAACAACAAAGCACTGTGGAAGTGATAAAATTACCATGAGTGTAGAAACAAGGAGGCCGTTTTAACGTTATACTTGAAAACACAATTTAAAAAACAACGATCAATAATTGTCTATAGTTCCTGACCTGAGACCTTTATTATTTTGACTGTGACCGGCTCGGTGCCACCCATTTTGGTTTAAAATGCTGTGGGATACTGCTGCAAATGCATAGATTTCGCATTCTGTTTACCAGTAGACTACATTCAGCATTCAGCCTCATGAGTTGATATCTTCAGGCAAAGTGGAAGCTACATTTCCGAGCTGTGATTTAAAATGTCGCCAGGCTAAAATCTGTAGGCCTAGCTAGACTATGTGATATTCCCTAACTGTATTACAGACTGCCATGCCACTTTCCTTCATTTTACAGCACTAAGAGGTTAGAGATGCTGTATGGGGGAAACATAAAACAATTATTTTGACTCAAGAAGCAAATGGGCACTTCTGCTTTGTCATCAGCAAGTAATGTGAGCTTTGCAAAGGACATAAGAGTCTACATTCGAGTACTTTCCATGGGATCTTGAATTTAGCACTGTGGCGTAATATTGTAGTTAAAGAAATATCTGTAGATTGTCAATGTAAAGTAAAAGCCAGTGTGGGAAGTGTCTCCTCAGGACAGTTTACTGGAAAACAGCAAACACGGAAGCTTTAAGATGAAACTGGGAAGCCAATTTACCATAAAACAAGAAAGTTAGTTGAAGCAGGAGGCTAATTTAAAAGTAACAAAGAAGCTAGCTTGCCACAGACTTTCATTCATTCGTCTTCTGAAAGTGTTTCATCCTGATCAGGGTCATGGTGAGTCCAGCGCTAACCTGCTATCATTGGGTGCAAGGCAAGAACACACCCTGGACAGAGCACCAGTCCTTCACAGGGCATCACACACTCACACCAGTTTCACACAGTTTTCACTGTTTGTTCATTGTTTTTAGATTGTAGGAGGAAACTGGAGCATTTGGAGAAAACCCATGTAGACACAGGGAGAACACACGGCACTCCTCACAGAGAGTGACCTGAAGCAGAGATAAATCCCAGGACCCAAAGGAAATTGGTGGCAGCGCTAGTGTATCGTCCTAACCACGGAAATGTGGAGGCTAGTTTAAGGCTGTGTTCAAAATGACTCCCTATTCACTATTCCTTATATTACTCATTATTTAAGTGCACTATTATAGGGAACTGAATTCAGGAGTGTAGTAAACTATTTCAAAACACTAACTCATGCAAGTTTTTACCAAACAACGCAGTGCATTATGGGTATCTGCTATTCACTAGCGTCAGCTAGTATACATGGGTTGTACGCTAACATTTGCCGTGTTCTTTGGGATTGGGATTTGGGATTGTTTGAGTGTACTGAAAACTCTGCGCTAGTTTTCTGGACACTTAAACAAAATGGCGGAACCCAAAAGTGGTGCAGTATATAGTGAATAGGGCACAGTTTGGGACTCTAGTTAACTCTAGTTAACAGACAATAGGTACGCTAATTTACCACACAAATGAAATGCTAGTAAAGGGACAAAGAAAGGCTAATTTTAAAGGAACAGGGTTTGAAAGAAACAAATACATGTCCGATACATGTCAGTTTACCAAGGAAAAGGGGACGCTAGCTTAACACAAAAAACAAAAAAGCTAGTTAAGGAAACACAAGGACGCTAGTTTAAATGTAACATGGAAATGGGAAAGCTAATTAAAGGAAGGAAACCGTACTAAACCAAAAACAGGAAAGCTAGCTTATTACCACAGAAACATGGGAGTAAGTTTAAGTCAAATAAGAACGCTACAGAAATACAGAAGCTATCTTTACTGAGAATGAGGTGAGCTAGAAACCAGGGAGTTATTTAAGAAAGAGGAATAGAAAATAATTTTGAAAACAAACAGAGAGCTTGGTTTTCTTAGTTGTTATTAAATAACAGTTTAATTTTTCAGTTTTAGTGAGTTGCATATGTTTAGTTTAAGTTTAATATTACCATATTGTTATCGTTTTAAAGCCTGTAAAATAAAGTGCAGTCAGGTTAGCTGCTTTAACAGGGAATGGGGCGAGCTTGTTTATCTGATGGGGGCAATGTATTTAAAGGAGAAGCAGTTATACTGGTTTCACGCGCTGTCACACAGTGTGAACTGAGTAACAAGGACAGACTGAGAAAAGCCTGGACCCCACAGATTGGCTCTGTAAATAACATAAGCAATGCTTCTTTAACCAAAAAAACGAAGCCAAAACAGATGTGCAGCGAGAGAAACAACTCTGCGGTCAACTCATTGGAGCCCCAAAGAGGATATGAGCTGTAATACCAGGGGGGCCTGCAGGTGGCGCTACAATGCAGTGTTTTGGGCACATTTGCGTCCACGAAGAGTGAGCCCTCGGTAAAGGAACATCACAGGGAGGAAACTGGTTCATGTTGAGGTAAAATGGTAATAATATAGGGGAAAATTTTTATTCTGTTTCATATAAATATTAATACTCTGTTTCTCTCTAGTTCTCTCACATCCATCCCTCCATCCGTTTCCCTCTCTCTCACACTATTTCTCTCTCCTCTCTCTTTCTCTCTCTCTCCCCCTTTCTCGCTTACTCTCTCTCTCCCTCTCCCTCTCTCTCCTCTTTCTCACTCACTCTCTCTCACGTTTTCTCTTTCTCTCTCTCTCTCCCCACTTTCTCTCTCTCCCTCCCTCCCCTCTTTCTCTCGCTCTCTCTCCCACTTCTTTCTCTCTCACTCACTCTCTCTCACTCCCTTTATTTCTCTCTCCTCTCTCTCACTTTATTTCTCTCTCTTTCTCTCTCTCTCCCTCTCTCCCCTTTCTCTCTCTCTCTCTCTCTCCCTTCTTTCTCTCTCACTCTCTCGCTCTCACTTTATTTCTATCTCTTTCTCACTTTATTTCTCTCTCTCTCTCACACTCTCACGTTATTTCTCTCTCTCTCTCTCTCTCTCTCTCTCCCCTCTTTCTCTCTCTCTCCCCCCTTCTTTCTCTCTCACTCTCTCGCTCTCACTCACTCTCACTTTATTTCTATCTCTTTCTCACTTTATTTCTCTCTCTCTCTCTCTCTCTCACTCTCAGGTTATTTCTCTCTCTCTCTCTCTTTCTCTCTCCCTCTATCCCCTCTTTCTCTCTCTCCCCCCCCTTCTTTCTCTCTCACTCACTCTCACTTTATTTCTATCTCTTTCTCACTTTATTTCTCTCTCTTTCTCTCTCTCTCTCTCTCTTTCTCTCTCTTCCCTCTCTCTCATTACCCAGCCAGCCCTTCATATTTAGGCCCACATGGTCTAGCTGGTTTCTAGGTGGGCTCTGGGAGGGTGGATATATGAACTATAGTGTGACCCAGCTTTCTATTGCCTTTACATGGGGTCTCCACTTGGGTTGTGTGCAGCCGTCCCTTCACTGACCCTGGAGGGCATTTACATCAGGTGCCAACGTTAATGCCCCCATTTGGACCCACTGCTAGCAGATGATTGGCATATTATCAAAATCCCTTCATCGTTTTCCCCCCAGTTTTCAGCCTCCTGAACCCCACCACTGGACCCCCACCAACTTACCACCCCCCTCCCTGCCCCCTGCCCCCTGCCCCCGCTGTCCACACGGGACCGATGTATTACATAAACACAGCTTCATCGGAGGGAGCTGCAGTTGGAGCTCGAGCGCTCGGCTGCTTCACCCACAGCAGCCCGGGGAGTTTCGGGGAGACATCCCTCTATCCGTCCATCCTTCCATCCTTCCTCACTCTTTTCCTCCTGCTCCTCCTCCTCCTCCCTCCCAGATCCGCAGAGAGAGAGAGAGGGCGCGCGAGCGAGTGAGTGAGTGAGTGAGTGAGAGAGAGAGCGAGAGAGCAAGAGTCCGAGTCTCGCGCTAGAGCTCATACGGTGAAGTGCGTACTCGCGCTCTCTCTCTCTTTCTCGTGCGCGCGTGTGAGTGTGTGTGCATGCGTGTATGTGTGCCTAGCCTACTGTATGTGAGCAGTGAGCGCGCGCGCCGATGGGAGCGAGCGCGAGACCGCCGCCTTCTACACTCGCGCGCACGGCTTAGACTCGCCTGATTCTGCTGCTGTTTGGGATCTTATTTAGTTGCGGCGTTTGATCCTCCTCCTCGCCCTGCTTCCTCGTCCTCTTTCTCCGGGAACGGCGTCCTCGTGGCGTTTGTGGGGGATTCACAGTTTTGCGTGCTTTTCATTTTTGTTTTTCTTCTTCTTCTTCTTTACCGAAGGGACTTTAGGAGGGACGCCGCGAGCGCCGAGGGAGCGAGAGCCGCAGCACAGGTAAGAGCGCGCGCGCGTGAGTAAGTGTGTGTGTGTGTGTGTGTGTATGCGTGTGTATGAGCTCTGCACCATCCGCGCCCATCAGAACCGTGGCTCGCGGTCTCGAGCTCAGAGCGCGGGAGCCGAGACGGTCAGGGGGCTCGTGCTGGAGTGGAGAGGAAGGGGTCTTATTGGCTGTTATTTGCTCGTGTTGGCTTCGCATCCACCACACACACACACACACACCCGGTACCGGACCGGAGGCTCGTGCATGGTGCCATGCCATGACGAGCTCGAGCTATGGGTCTTTACGACAGCAGCGCTCGTGCATATACAAAGTTGTAATGTTGGCAGGCTGTTATGTTGCATGGGATCCGGGGCTTAGTTAAGGGGTGGGTGGGGGTTGGAAGGTGGGGGGGGGGCATTTCGCTGCTTTCCGTGGCACCCTAGGAACCAAAGGGGAGTCTGGCATATGTGTAGCCAGTGCTGGAACAGGGAGCCCCTGGTCAGGAGCTCAGGGCTGGGTCCATCCTCGTTTCTCCCTCCATTCTATTACACTTCGTCTTCAAATCCCCTTCATTCAGATACCCACAGGAGGCTCTACCCAGTTTAGATTTCCAGAGGTGTCATTAAAGCCCTGTATTCACAAGTTCTCTCACCGGCAAAGGTGTTGCTCCCATGAATAAATCACTCCGAGGGCTGTGCCAGCACAGATGACCACATCCAAATCAAGGGCATGGGAGGCTGCTCCGAAAAGCTCCCACTTGTCACGGATATCAGTCGTGTGAATGCAGCCTTGGCCAAAGCCATTAAGCTTTAGAATTGGGACGCTGCTTCCCTGCAGCTGTCCCACGTTTCTGAGCGGCTGCAGTGCAGGAGCCCTGCGCTCTGGAGCTCTTACGACTTCCGAGATACTGTAATCCTGCGTGAGAGTAGGCACCACCTGAATGTAGTAAAGCAGATGCTGCTCTGGCTTTAGAAAAGCTGACAGTGACTGCTCTGAAGCCGTCTCAGATTCTCAGCCAAAGCTATTAGGTTTGGGACTCTGCGTCGCTGCACCTGTCCCGTGTTCCGGAGTGGCTACGGCGCTCTGGATCCGCTGCGGATTCTCATAAACCCTGCTTAGCTGGAACAGTCGAAAGAGTGCCCCTACCTCGGCTGGGTGAGGGTCTCAGCCGCTTATAGGAATTGACTTTTTAAGTGCTTGCTATTGCTGTTGAACTCCATAAAAGCAGACACTCCCACAGCTATGGAAAGTTGTCGCTGATAAGCTCTGAAACTGATCTTCATGGAAGTCCCATGCTCTGTAGAGACTGCAGTGTTCTAGGTGTGCTACCCCGTCGTGGCTAAGTGCTCGGTATCTCGTGCTCTGCTGAGAAGGAGCTTGGAGTCATCTTAGGACTTGTAGTTCACTTGGTTGTCGTAGCATCATTACATCATTACATCTCAGTGCGCCCTGCCCTGGCTGTGACATCTCCCGCCGTTCTGACCCCTGCTTCTCATACCATCATGATTTCTATTCCTGGTAAGGCTCTTGATGTGTTGGTGCCTATCTACAGGACCTGGAGCTATGGGAGCTGTGCTTGCTGGGCTGTCTTTACAGACTGTAGAGGCACTATAAAGACGACTGACTCATGTGCTCTAGTAGTTCTTGACTTCTGGTGCATACTAAAGCACCGCACTGTACTGTATTTGTAGAGGCACATGGTCTAAGAATGGCTCAGGTCTGGTTTGGTTTGTAAGTGGAGGGTTGAAAAGCGAACAGCTGGCGATGATGGGCGTATTCTTCAGTGAACCACGGCTCTCGAGTGTTTCTGATTAGAGCTGGACGCTGGTCTGTGCTAAGTCTTTGGAAATGTATGAATGGAGTGAGCTGATGAAGCATTATGGTTCTCAGTCTGAGTGTGGTTGAGTGTGTGTGTGTGTGTTTGTTCCCTGTGTGTGTGACTCATTTGCCCGGCATTTCACCTGTGAGTAGTATCATCCGCTGTAAAACCAAGCAATGAGGCAGAGGGACAGTAGAACAACTGATGTGCTGCTGTGTGTGTGTGTGTGTGTGTGTGAGAGAGAGAGAGAGAGAGAGAGAGAGAGAGAGAGAGAGAGAGAGAGAGAGAGAGAGAACACAGAAAGTTATAGACATATATCACATTGTGGGGACCTAATCCTGTTTCCACACTCACATTGTGGGGAGTTCTCTTCCTTGTGGGGACCACCAGCTGTACATT
>NC_089803.1:69082228-69121720 GCF_029633855.1 Hoplias malabaricus
TCTTGCTCGCTCTCTCTCTCTCCACCTCTCTCTCTCTTGCTCTCTCCCTCTTTCTCTCTCTCTCTCTCTCTCTTGCTCTCTCCCTCTTTCTCTCTCTCTCTCTCTCTCTCTCTCTCTCTCTCTCTCGCTCTTGCTCTCTCTCTCTCTCTCTCCACCTCTCTCTCTCTCTTGCTCTCTCCCTCTTTCTCTCTCTCTCTCTCTCTCTCTTGCTCTCTCCCTCTTTCTCTCTCTCTCTCTCTCTCTCTCTCTCTCTCTAGTCAGGACTGTGTTTTTTTTTTAAACAAAAGTTGAGGCAGGTGAGAATGAAGGTGGATTACAATGAAGAATCTGGATGGAGCTGAGAGTGTATGGGATTGTGATGGGTCTCTGAGCAATGTTTCTGATGAACTAGTTTTATTACGATGTTGTTAAGGTATGTTCTGAATGTACCAGCATTTTTATGAGTCAGTGTGATTTTGATTGTTTTAACCTTCTGTTGTCAATGTTCTTCTCGTTTCTGAATTCCTCTAAACCCTGGCATTAAAAAGCACCTCTGAATCTAATCATAGCTCAGAACTGGGCCTCATTCACTCCTTTAAGAACGTCAATTAAAAACGTGCGTGAATGCGTTTTGACCCGCAGCCTCGCAGTTACGGATCTGACCCTCTAGGATTCTATAAATACCCCTGTTATTATTACACGCTTCTGCAGAGAGTCCTGTGGAGGTGCAATTGAGAATAGAGTTAACCCCTGAAACCCCAGGCTCATTATTCAGCTCTTGCTCCTCAGACTTATTCTCCTGTTACTGCTTTGAATTATTGAGTAAGTTTATAATGTATGCAGTTATGAGAGTGAGGATAGTTTGGAACGTGTATACGGCTTCAAGATCCTCGTATAGGAGATAGTTCCCTATGTGCTTCCTCTCATAGATGCTCCATGTGCCCTAAAGCTTGTGTACACTGTTAATAATGAGTGAATGCATTATTATCTTTATGTGCACTCACCGCTGACAGGTTCAGTTGCACACATACTTTGTACAGTCGTCATAGAAAGCATAGAGTGTGGGATGCTTTGGAGCAGCTGCACATGAGCGTGCACTAGGGGCTGTGAAGTCTGTGAAGCTCTGTGGTGAGAACTGAGTGACCATTCAATAACATTGCGATGAGTTGAAGTGGTGTTTGTGATCCAGAGATTAGCATTTCACAACACTTCTTAATTTTCTTGAGGCCTAATGCAGTCAAATACACACCAAAATGTTCCGACATCTCTTCTCGTAAAAGAGAAGGAGCTGCTACTGCCCTAAAACTTCCCGCAGAAATGCTAACGTTGTTAAAAGGCCGTGAAGTCAGTGCAGGCAGGTTAGCGTATTTGTTAGCCACATTAGCATATTACGTCTGTTGGGGGGGACATATTTCTTTAATGCCTTTCCTAGCAGGGTTTATGCAGCTATGTTTGGTCCTTGGAACAGAGGAGAATACTTCTGTTAATACTCTGTTCAGACAGGAGCTCTGATTGACACGTTTGACAGGACATGAATTATTGTATGCTATTGTCACGTTTGCGTACCGTAGATTAATGATGGTTTGCTGTGGTTCATTTGGGTGCACCACTGGGTCATACAGCTGTGCAGACGTTTACATTGTTAAGGCCAAGAAAATTGCATTGAAACAAACACCCCGTCGAGGCGTTTGCGGCTTTACGTTTGCCTGCGTGAAGCCGTGCGTGACGGGTAATAAATTAGTTTGGTTTCAGATGCATGAAATTTTCCGAAAGCCTGGGGCAGGCAGGAGTCTTCCTCGCCCGCTCGGGTAGTCCAGAGATTGGCACTATGGATTTAGATCTGATACCTAATTTCAGACACCGTCTGAAGCACCAGAGAGAGAAACGTGATATTAAAGAGTTTGTGTAATGGAACGGCGCAGCAAGGTGGATTAGGAAATGACTCTTGTGACCATTTTGTTGCTGTGGTGTAGTATCTGCTGAGAGATGTGGGTAGGAGAGTTTGAGGTTGGAAGTCAATCCTTTTTCTTTGAGCCTCCACTGTGGCTGTAATAAAGTGTGTGTGTGTGTGAGAGATAGAGAGATGGTGAGTGTAATGGAGAAGGAGAATGAGAGAGAGGGAGTGAAGTATAATGGCACCGTCTCTTTTCTCTTGCCCTCCTGTTTGCCAGGAGTGCTCTATATATAACCGCATCAGCCGTAGTGTCAATTCATCACACGCTACAGGATCCTTCGCCAAGTACGGATCTCAGCCACCATTATCTTCAAAGAAAACTTCCCGCAGAAATGCTAACGTTGCTAAAAGGCCGTGAAGTCAATGCAGGCAGGTTAGCATATTCGTTAGCCATATTAGCATATTACGTCTGTTGGGGGGCACATATTTATTTAATGCCTTTCCTAGCAGGGTTTATGCAGCTATGTTTGGTCCTTCGTTTTAATAGGAACAGAGGAGAATACTTCTGTAAATACCCTGTTCAGACAGGGGCTCTGATGTCCACACATTTGACAGGACAACTTTAGTTAGCTAACACGAGATATGATATAAATAGGCAACAAGTAACCATACCAGTAAACAAGAAACGTCCCTGGACGTTCAAAATAGGCCTAAAAGTAGTCTGTCCGTCAAGGACATATTTTAAACGTCAATGGACGTCCAAAATCCATCTTAATAAGTTAGTATAACTTAGTTAGTATAACTTGTATAATAAGTTAAGTGGTGACCAATTGATAACGTCAATGGATGTCCAAATTGAGTTTTATACAAGTAATTTCTTTCGGGACCAATTAATAACGTCAATGGACGTCCAAAATACGTCTAATAGTCGTCTTTTCAATGTCTGTGTTTGGACGTCTTTTCAACTTTCATTTTCAACCTTAAGAGAACGTTGATTAGACGGCAGTCATTACGTTATTTCAACGTTGAATTAACGGCTAAATGTTTACTGGGTGGGGACCTCAGACACCAATGATTGGTCTCCGGGGTTTGTTGGACCCAGTTCTATAGACTGTCACGTCACAGCATCTTGAAATTAAGAAATGCATAACTCAGTTGACTGTGCAGACTGGTCTCAGCGTTCATTTTTCATATTTGTTTATATTCACTGATTGCGGATTGTTGTTTATTTTTTAATACTGAACTTAATTAGTGTGAAAAATCAACTTATAATCAGCTTCTAGGTTTTAACGCTAATTTAAAAGACCATAAGCCTAAACTAAACCTGGCCTTCACCCGTTAATTTACACCCTTACAGTCACCATAAACCTAGCTATAAACCTAACACTTACCCTAACCCTAACCAAGAATAATGAGGAGCAGACAATCTTATATGCTCCCTTTTGCTGTATAAACAAGCTTTTGGAGATCTGACTTTGGAGATCTCTGCTTACACATGAGATAAATGTGTCCTTATTAATGAGTATTCAAAAAATGGCTACGTTTTTGTGGGTTGCTCATTGCCATGTGAAGATATGTGGCCACTGCTGCACCTCTAACCTGAGTTTTCTTTTACACTGTTAGCATCAGGCTAATACTGCATGCCTGACATGTATGCCATTTGGTATCATAAACCACACAAGCATGTTCGAGTTTGCTCGGTAACCTGGTTTGAAGTACGGAGTGTTATGATTCAGGCATGCACACATGCTAACATATGGCTGTATGTCTCAGTGACTCGTTAGCTACATTAGCCTTGGGGCTCCAATACACAGCTATAGACACAAACATGTCCTGATTTTGTAATTCAGCAAACTAACTGTCTTAAGGAATCTGGCTCTGCTGTGAGTGTGTGTGTTGGGGACGCAGTCCTCTCACAGCTTGTCGGTTAGTTCTGTATGTCGCCTGTTGCCAGAGCGTGGTTTTATTTTCCAGATGTTTGCCAGCTGTGGTGTCGCAAGTGTGGGTTTATTCAAGGTGACGGTAAATATTTACTGCATTTGGCATCAGAATTGTTTATGAGCCTCTCCGTTCTGCCGTTTACAGATGTGCAGATGTGTACTTTCTCCAAATGGCACTGGCCATGTCATCTAATTTCCTTTAGCCGCAGGTCCAGAGCATGCCTGTGGCTTCTTGTGGGTTGTGCAGTGCATTAGGCATCTCAGCCCTAGCAGCGAGGCTCCAGTCCCTGTGCCACCCACACATCTATAAGTGTTCCCATGGAAACGTGACTTGTTAGCTCCATTATCCCCTCGTAAATGCTCCCCTCCTTCCCCAGAAGGCCACCGCGGATTATGTTTGGGGCCGCAAATGAGACATTGCCAATGACAACGATATATATCAACCTGGTCTAATTGGCCCAAAATGATACCGATAACTGGCTTGGGAGGGATGCGAGTGGCAGTACACGAAGTGACAGAAATGGGCTTTTCTGTGTTCGCAAATGGCCAAAAAGACATCTCTATGCTGGAGTCAGGAATGCTTTTCTCCTGTCAGGATTTTGAATAGCATCATTTCCGAGTGGCTCTCTGGAATTTCAGCCGCCGTGTCATGAGGGAATTACAGCTGTCAAATGGTCTCCTTAACCAGTGCTTTGTGCTCCAGACATGTTGGATTCTCTCGCTGGCTTCAAGATAAGGCTTTTTCTCCCCTCGAGCGTCCATTGGACACGCTTCACAAGCCACTTTTATTTGGCAAGGCAAACCTGAATGAAAAGTGAGGTTAGGCTCTCATAAAAGTGATTCACGCCCACCCCCGAAAACTCCACAAGCACAATGTTCTGGACAGGATTGGAGCAACCAGCCGGTGTTAAGACGGAGAGAGAGAGAGAGAGAGAGCGTTCCAAGCCATCCAATGATTCCTCTCCCTTTTTTCTCCTCACCCTCGCTTCTTAAGAAAGATGACGCCAGCTTTCCCAGACCCCTCGCCAACTTCTCCGGCGGACAACCTGGGGGAAGGATTTTGCCTCGGAAATAGAAGTGAACACATGTAGGAAATTCAACCCAACGTATGCCAAGCTGCAGGGAGGATGGGGAATGAGGAGAGAGGTAGAGAAAGACTCAGGTAGAAGGACAGAAGGGGATAAATGATGGATGGATTGCCTTCGCTTCTTCTCAGGCTCTTTGAGAACACCCTCCCACCCCCCCAACCCCAACCCCAAATGTCTGCAAAGCAGGCTTCAGTGTTTACGCCACAGGCTCTGACAAACAGAATGAGGAAAGAAGGTAAATAGAAAACAGAATGGAGCGCTATCTTTCTTCTCACACTCCTGGAGGAGCAGAGAACCAGGGTTGGCATTTGGCCAAGGCACAGAAGGCTGTGTGCGGCGACTCCGGCAATTTCCCTCTGGAAGTGTGGAAGTGTTGATGGAACGAAGCTTGCGAGTCCAGCAGTAGCCAAACTAGAACTGCCATCTTTATGTGGCATCAGTCGCAGTGATGTATAATGTCGTAGCTCAAGTCGAGAGTGGTGAACATTGGCGTTTCTGTGTTGGGGTGATATAACAACTCGTTTTTAGGAATTTGGACATGTCTAAATGGGACTTTTCTCTGTATTCCTGCATTCTTTAAACATAAAAAATATGAACAATATCCTTCAGATTGGTTGAAAGTGAAAAGTCAGAGAATCTTACAGATTCGGATTTACTTTCCAGGTGTGGTCATAGAAACAAGGCATCCAGTGTTTATCCCCTTTCAACAGTGGCCCCAGGGGCGACCAATCCTTCACTTCCTGTTCTCCACTAGGATAGAAAGCATTGAACATCATTTCTACTGTCATAGGTGACATGGAGCACAGAGAAGAGAGCTCTGATTCCACATTGATTTATTTCACTCTGCTCAAAGTGAATGTGCTTGCACCGGGACTCCTTTATCATCTGCAGATTCACACTGGGACAAGAGCACATTTTGTCAGTAGGGGCCCTGCAGAAAGAGGATTGTGCTTCTCAAAATCTCCACAGAAAGCTATTCCATGAAAGGGATATAATTACATTGTCTAATTTGTGGTGAAAACTCTTCAAATAGAGTTTTTAAATGTGGTCATTTTGATGTGCTGTTTACCTTTATGTAATGACAATTGCGAAATTGCACTTCCCGGATTTCCGCTTGTTTATGCAGTAGACATTTTTCTGTCCACAGCTAAAGTGCAGTGCAGATATTCCTTTTTTAAATACACGTCTCTATCCAACTTTACCACATTCAAATCATGAATAAAACTCTCTTTTGTGGTATGGATTAAACATCGGGAATCTTTGCTTGTATCTAAGAGCTATGAGTGAATTAGATGCTTTGGTTATCGCTAGTGATTACTGTGATTTTGAGAGTTGATCCCAACCCACAGCGGAATTCAAACCAGATTTATGGCCAGCGGAAGTCACTCCATCATCACCTATACATATCACGGCTAGGTGCTGTCAGCGACCCTGCTGTGTGGGCTCTGTCTCCCGCAAGTCGAAATATGGCGCTGACTGTTTGCCTCACAGCAATTCCCAACCCCATCCCTCAGCCCAAGGCTGTGCAGTATATCACTTCTTAAATAATATTGACCTTAGCAGTATAACCCTGCAAAATGCCACAGTCGCATTCTCTATCAATTCCATGCAGCCAAAAGACTGCTCAACCAGAAGCTGGAACCTTTCAGTGAGGATCTGTTTGAATTCAGGCACGGGAGCATTAGCGAGGTCAGGTGCTGATGTTGGGTGATTAATTGTGGATCACAGACACCACTACAACTCATACCAAGGCTATGGAATCACGCTCCGTGACACCAGAGAGTGAGGACCCTCTGCTCCAGATGCACTTCTAGCTGCGTGAACAACGGCACAAAAGTGTGCACAGTGGGTGCACCTTAAAGGAGCTGAGCTCATTTATTTTGACGGGTTATTACAAGTAACTTAAGGACACCGAATATCTGGTTCATACAAGAAAAGCGTGTTGGGTATTGTATCGATATAAGAGCATTCTAATAGTATGATTATAATGATAGCTAGCATAGTTAGCTTGCCCACTATTTGCAATTATGTAACATGAAAAGCACCTCATGGATCTACATATAAGGGCTATTCAGCGCAATCATATGTGATTAAAGTGTGAAATATAGACACGGAGGGCCTCGCTGAGAGCCGTGCTGTGAGTCACTCACCATTTCATTGCTTTTCTGCAATTTCACCGCAGCACTTTGGCCATCATAATGGGTCGCTGGCTTATGGCTACAGTGGCTGACCTTTGCTGATGCCGTACGCGCAGTGCTGTTATTTGTTTCATTGCTTGTCATTCTAAATGGGAATGCGCACACATTAAATCTTATTTATTTTTTTTGTGGGGGGGGTGGGGGAAGAGCAAGTGGCAAATTTTCACTTGCTTTTGTTTTGACCTTTGGAAAACTGTACTTCCATCTGTCTTGCTGCACTCCCTCCATCCCTCGCTCCCTGCCCTCTCGGTTGAGGGTGAATTAGTAATTTGTCACGTTGTGTGTGTCGGTAAGAAAATGGCTTTTCTTCGCGAGGAGAGGCGGCGCTGACAGATGCTATGAAAAAAAAAAAGACCCCACTTTTCTGCTTTTTCGGGCAATTACAGTTCAGTTCCAAATCACTTTGGAGTGTCTTCACTTCAGCGCAGGAAGCGCAGTGTTTCTTTCCGAAGGATTAGATTTATATGGGAACGCTTCTCATGGATGGGGTATTGTTAGGGCACTACTTTATTCCTTTGCAGATGCAATTCCATTTTTTGTGACCGCTTGGGATTTAATGTCTATGTCAATCACATCTAACCAAAGAGAGAAGGGAAGAGAGGAGGTTCCTTAAATGTTCACAAAGGGCCTGAGCCTTAACGTTGCCCTCAGCGGTTTTACTGGAGTGGCTCTATGTGTTGTTGAATTTCACCTGCTTATTCACCAGAGGTCATGCATCCAGAATCCTGAAATTTGTATTAGTTATGTATTAGAAGGGGCGGCAGGTAGTGTCGCAGTCACACAGCTTCAGGGACCTGGAGGTTATGGGTTCGATTCCCGCTCCGGGTGACTGTCTGTGAGGAGTGTGGTGTGTTCTCCCTGTGTCTGCGTGGGTTTCCTCCGGGTGACTGTCTGTGAGGAGTGTGGTGTGTTCTCTCTGTGTCTGCGTGGGTTTCCTCCGGGTGACTGTCTGTGAGGAGTGTGGTGTTTTCTCCCTGTGTCTGCATGGGTTTCCTCCGGGTGACTGTCTGTGAGGAGTGTGGTGTGTTCTCCCTGTGTCCGGGTGGGTTTCCTCCGGGTGACTGTCTGTGAGGAGTGTGGTGTGTTCTCCCTGTGTCCGCGTGGGTTTCCTCCGGGTGACTGTCTGTGAGGAGTGTGGTGTGTTCTCCCTGTGTCTGCGTGGGTTTCCTCCGGGTGACTGTCTGTGAGGAGTGTGGTGTGTTCTCCCTGTGTCTGCGTGGGTTTCCTCCAGGTGACTGTCTGTGAGGAGTGTGGTGTGTTCTCCCTGTGTCTGCGTGGGTTTCCTCCAGGTGCTCCGGTTTCCTCCCACAGTCCAAAAACACACGTTGGTAGGTGGATTGGCGACTTAAAAGTGTCCGTAGGTGTGAGTGTGTGAGTGAATGTGTGAGTGTGTGTTGCCCTGTGAAGGACTGGCGCCCACTCCAGGGTGTATTCCCGCCTTGCGCCCAATGATTCCAGGTAGGCTCTGGACCCACTGTGACCCTGAACTGGATAAGGGTTACAGATAATGAATGAATGAATGAATGAATGAATGAATAGAAGGTGAATTAAAATTACCTAGTGCAACTATAACGGAGAAACCCATCATTTGTCTAAACTTTATACTGACACCTAGTGGCCTGGATGTGTCAGAGTTTCTGTACCGAAGTCAGTGGGGAGACCGACTGGTGCAGGGACTGGAAAGCAGTTTGATTCTTCATCATGGGAGTTGCACTTTACAAAAACAGCGATTGTTATACTTTGGAGGTAAAAATGATTCATTGCTCCTTTAAGTCTTTGCTGTGCAGCGTTTACCTGGTAACAGGCACGGTACAACAGTCATAGCGCCATCCGCATCTTCCACTCCTCATCTCCTGCTGCTAAATTGAGAGCCATTAGGACACAATGGTTTGATGAAACGCCTCGATTCAGCTATTTGTTTACTCTTGCAGAAAATAGATTTTTCCGTTTCTCATTATTGTAGCGCACCAGACACGCACCTGTTTTAAAGTTTTTACTCTTACTAAATGATGTGGATTTCCCAGTGCTTTCAGCCATAACAAGTCAATATACTTCCAGCTCCGGTTCGGATTGGATACACCAATCAATTGTACACATAGCTAGTGTTCTGGGACTGACCGTCCTGCTACTTTCTTCTTGGATGTTCACACACTGGGGCTGCACAGCTGTCGCTGTAACTGAGCTGCAGGGCTGATCTCAGGGGTAAAGGTTCCTGAATGGTTCTTCTTTATATTTATGTATATATTGTACATTTTATAACATCGTACAATTTTTGTAATTATTTTGGGGTTTTGGTATTTTTGACTGTTATTATTGTCATGATTATTATTATTATTATTATTATTATTATTATTATTATTATTATTATTATTATTATTATTATTATTATTATTATTAAAGTTTGCTTCAGGGACCTGGAGGTTGTGGGTTCGAGTCCCACTCTGCGTGACTGTCTGTGAGGAGTGTGGTGTGTTCTCCCTGTGTCTGCGTGGGGTTCCTCCGGGTGACTGTCTGTGAGGAGTGTGGTGTGTTCTCCCTGTGTCTGCGTGGGGTTCCTCCGGGTGACTGTCTGTGAGAAGTGTGGTGTGTTCTCCCTGTGTCTGCGTGGGGTTCCTCCGGGTGACTGTCTGTGAGGAGTGTGGTGTGTTCTCCCTGTGTCTGCGTGGGTTTCCTCCGGGTGACTGTCTGTGAGGAGTGTGGTGTGTTCTCCCTGTGTCTGCGTGGGTTTCCTCCGGGTGCTCCGGTTTCCTCCCATGCTCCAAAAACACACGTTGGTAGGTGGATTGGTGACTCAAAAGTGTCCTTAGGTGTGAGTGTGTGAGTGAATGTGTGTGTGTTGCCCTGTGAAGGACTGGCGCCCCCTCCAGGGTGTATTCCCACCTTGCGCCCAATGACTCCAGGTAGGCTCTGGACCCACCACGACCCTGAACTGGATAAGGGTTACAGATAATGAATGAATGAATGATTTTTAAGAGTTTTGGTTCTTGAAAGTGGACATTAATTAAAGTAAAATAATTAATTAATAAAAAAAAAGCAGTAGATCAGTGCACATTAATTTGGGGATCTGGAGGCCACCAACCCACACACTGTGAAACAAGACCACCGACTCAGTTTATTGTGAGCTGCCAATGTCAGAAAACAGGATAAAAACTGACCATTCTGTTTTTGTGCTGCTCTTTACCTAAAGCTCTGACACTTTAGACTTGTCCTAAACGGGTCCTGCTCTTGTGTTTGATCTTTGTGGTATTTTGACCAAAGCAGGTCACAGACGTCTAATTAAGAGCCCACTGCGTTCATTTGTGGAAAAGGGAGAGAATATGTCGTCTGTGAAGAACCACAGTGAATAGTGCTTCTTCTTAGGCCCCAAAGAACCCTTCAAATGAAATGTTGTGTAGTCGTGTGGTTACAGCCGTTCCGCATTTTATTACGCATTATCCATGGCGTCGTTAAACTGTAGCAGTCCCATGTGACCAAAAGATAAATTAGGTGGTAACAACTCACTTTTTAGCCATATGGTTTGTCTGATTTGAAAAATCTCTTCAGGCTTGTGCTCAGCCGAGCTCAGAGAACATATGGACCCCAGGAAATTGAAAACCTGAGGTAAGAACATGATTTTAAGTGAAGTATAAAGAAATCGAGAGACAAAAAAAGAATAATAAAATAAATAAATAATTAAAGCATTATGAGGGTCCTCCAGAGCTGACAACATTTGGATCCCAAGTGCCTTTTTTAGGCCTGTGATGTTTGTTTTGTTACCCCATGAATCCAAGAACACAGAGGTTCTGTAATGTGTGAGGGAGCCTACAATGACTTGGGCTGGTTTCCTGGATGTGGATTAAGCCTATAGCTCCAGACAGAAAGGGATTTTCATTGAAGACTCTCCATTGAGTGTATAATGTGGTCCAGGACAAGGCTTATTACATTTACTGTGTCTAATATGGGGAGCAGAGACAGAGCCTTTTGCACCAAACTCTTACTCATCCTTCTTAGGGATTAGCACTAGAGAAAACCTAATCCAAGACACGCCATAAAAACAATATCACGCGCTGATGAGGACTACACAGATGTGCTACTCTTAAAGTGTGTGTGTGTGTGTGTGTGTGTGTGTGTGTGTGAGAAAGAGCTTGGTTCAATAAGCTTAGGATCGAAGGGCTTGATACACGGGAGATGGATTTGGATGTAGTAATCCAACTTATGTAGCCCTGCACACGCATGCATGTACACACACACACACACACACACACACACACAAATTAAAGCCACAGTTTAACGGTTTTTAATAATCGCCATAAAGCTGGTGATTACCAGGCGTTCATGTCTAAGAAGTTAATCTTGTGGGTCAAGGCCGCTCATCTCGCAGATTATTAATGCCGATGCCGATCGATTTCTGATTACTAATGTGAGCTGTAAGGATGGAAGC
Source organism: Hoplias malabaricus (assembly GCF_029633855.1). Taxonomy (NCBI): domain Eukaryota; kingdom Metazoa; phylum Chordata; class Actinopteri; order Characiformes; family Erythrinidae; genus Hoplias; species Hoplias malabaricus. Next base: position 69,093,748 of record NC_089803.1, read on the forward strand.
ATGGCTACCACATCAGTGAAGTCTGCATCGATCTCCATCCTTACTCCTCTAGAGCTCTGTGGGCTTTATTCCGGAGAAGCAAACCACAGCCTACAACTTGTAAACCACACCTGTGTTAGATGTGAGGAGCGACACAGTTCCTCCCACTGAGTTCTGCTTTTGCATATCATTTTCCCGCAGCCCTCGTGCGGCTGCTCCCTCAGGCCTCGCCTCGCTCGCCTCACACACAGATCCGGCGTAATCCGCTTGCACGCTCCTCCTACTGCAGTGGCTGCCTTTCAGCTGATCCAGGATCAGACTCAGCTGTTCCAGTTGTTACCTGGAAGCCGTGTCTTAATCACAACTTTATGTAGACGCCCCTTGTAATAACGGTTAAAGCAGTAATCTGTTATACCACAGTCCAGATTCAAAACAGTGGGGTCAAATTGATCATGTTAAAACACATTATTGTGTGCTGGAATTTAATGCATCATTCATTCATTCATTGTCTGTAACCCTTATCCAGTTCAGGGTCGCGGTGGGTCCAGAGTCTACCTGGAATCATTGGGCGCAAGGCGGGAATACACCCTGGAGGGGGCGCCAGTCCTTCACAGGGCAACACACATCCACACATTCACTCACACAGGGAGAACACACCACACTTCTCACAGACAGTTACCTGGAGGAAACCCACGCAGACACAGGGAGAACACACCTCCGGGTGCTCCGGTTTCCTCCCACAGTCCAAAAACACACGTTTTGCGTGGATTGGCGACTCAAAAGTGTCCGTAGGTGTGAGTGTGTAAGTGAATGTGTGAGTGTGTGTGTTGCCCTGTGAAGGACTGGCGCCCCCTCCAGGGTGTATTCCCACCTTGCGCCCAATGATTCCAGGTAGGCTCTGGACCCACCGCGACCCTGAACTGGATAAGGGTTACAGATAATGAATGAATGAATGAATGAATGAATGAATAAATCTCCCCTACTCTACCACCTCTCTCTCTCTCTCTCTCTGCTTTAATCAATAGACACTATTAATATAAAACACAATAACATTGCACTGATCTTATATTGATTTTTGTTTATTTTTTATAAAAACAACCTTTTAACGGAGAATGCGATTAATCACAAATAATTGCAGAAAATTTCACGATTCCTTAGTGAATTATTTTCACGCGATCTACTGGAGATAATTGGGCCCCCCCCCCCCCCCTCCTCCCAAGACACGACACCCATGCCGGTTGCCAGGTTGAGGAAACTAACCCTACACAAATGAGAGACAAGTTTAAGAAATTTGGACCTTTACAGCTAAATAGAATGTGCTGTAATCACCTTATTCACACATTAAAGTGTCCACCACTTCAGTAAAAACATGCTAATGAAAGGCTAATGTTGTCTCCTTTACTGATTGCTCTCTTCCACCTTAAATCACAGACTTAATCCATTCAGACACGTTGGTAATGGCATGAAATGGAGGTCACCGTGCCCAGTGCCCAATAGCCAGAGGAGTATGAAGCCCCCCAGCTTTGGACGGTGGAGCAGTGTATCTACTTTATCTGGAGTGATGGGCCTTCATTCAATACGTGTAGCACGAGCTGGAGTGGATTTAGTGATCCATAGATAGTCGTTCAGCATCAGTACCGGACCCTGCTAATGTTCTGGCATCAGATCACTGTCCCGTCTTCAGAGAACTGCTTTAACAGCCTTCCCAAAAGAACAGAGGCTGTCACTGCAGCACGGGGAGATATGCTACCTACAAATAGCCTTGAATACAGTGTGTGCGATGTGCAATTGCTGTGTTTTCCAAATCAGTGCAAACCCAGGGCTGCATGCAGCAGAGGGTCAAGGTCGGAAAACTTTGGGGAGACTGCGCCTGGGGCTGGAGAAACTGACTGGACCATTCTTACTGACCATGAAGACAACAATCAACACAAACTGAGAGAGGCTCAGCTCTGTGAGTGCCACACTTCCAGAAAACTCTGCCGGTTATTTGCCTTGTGTGATGGGTCGGGGAAGTCGCTGAGGCCTCTCGGCACATCAGCACTATATTAGAGCTGAGGAATAAACTGCGCTGTGTGTGAAATGGCCCTTTATGATGTCTGATTTATTACCTGCTTCACTGGTGCTGACGGCCCTCCGTATTGCTTTGAGAAAAGAGCACCAGGAAAGCCTCCCTTCTCGGCCAGAAATCAAATCCCACCCCCTCGCCCCCTCCTCCCTCCCTCCTTTTCTTCTCCTCTCTTCTCCCTTCATTGCCATTGCTCAGGATGGCATGAAAGCTTAGGCTGATGAAAGTCAAGGAGCTCTGTGTGTTTGTATGAAGGCGAGAGAGAGAGAGAGGGGGAGAGAGAGAGAGAGAGGGGAGAGAGAGAGAGAGAGAGAGAGGGGAGAGAGAGAGAGAGAGAGAGGCATGTGGTGTGTATCTGTCTGATTTGAATATGTCTCTGTGGTATGTCCAGAGGATTGTGATTCAGGGGTTTCGAAGTCAGGGGCCACTCTCTCTCTCTGGAGCTGCTTTGGTCATAAATAAGCTCCTGTTAAACACACCGAGATGACCTCTGCTGTTTTTATTGATAAGTGCAGCACGAGAGGTGAATAATTTGAGAGAGAGAGAGAGAGAGAGAGAGAGAGAGAGAGAGAGAGAGAGAGAGAAAGGTAGGGGGAGGGAGGCATTGAGAAAAAGTGAGAAACACAGAGAGGGGTATAAAGCATGGAGAAGGAAGTGAGAAAGAGAGAGAGAGAGAGAGAGAGAGAGAGAGAGAGACAGAGAGAGAGAGAGAGAGAGAGAGAGAGAGAGAGAGAGAGAGAGAGAAAGGTAGGGGGAGGGAGGCATTGAGAAAAAGTGAGAAACACAGAGAGGGGTAAAAAGCATGGAGAAGGAAGTGAGTGAGAGAGAGAGAGAGAGAGAGAGAGGGGCATTGGGAAGGAGTGAGAACCAGAGAGAGGGGTAAAATGCATGGAGAAGGAAGTGAGAGAGAGAGAGAGAGAGAGAGGCATTGGGAATGAGTGAGAAACAGAGAGAGGGGTATAAAGCATGGAGAAGGAAGTGAGAGAGAGAGAGAGAGAGAGAGGCATTGGGAATGAGTGAGAAACAGAGAGAGGGGTATAAAGCATGGAGAAGGAAGTGAGAGAGAGAGAGAGAGAGAGAGAGGCATTGGGAAGGAGTGAGAACCAGAGAGAGGGGTAAAATGCATGGAGAAGGAAATGAGAGAGAGAGAGAGAGAGAGAGAGAGAGAGAGAGAGAGAGAGAAAGGCATTGGGAAGGAGTGAGAAACATAGAGAGGGGTAAACTGCATGGAGAAGGAAGTGAGTGAGAGAGACAGATAGAGTAGATAGAGAGAGAGAGACAGAGAGAGAGAGCTTGTCGAAATCCACAGTGTGAAAACAGCTGCTTTATCATTAATGCTATTAACTCCTTTAGAAAATGATGTTTGGCTTCGGCTTTGATAATTTCGTTTTAATTAATGGATTAATCAATTAGTGAGTCAGACGGTCTTTTTTTCTTCCCTCCCCTTTTTCGCATTACGGCGCGGGAGACGGCGGCATGTTAAAGTTAATACGTGTCTGTTCTGGACTACTAATGAGCCTGGCCTTCCCTCGCATGTGAATGACTTCCTAATGAGGACGTAAACTACGCTCAGACTTCCGCCTTGGCACGCAATCAGACGCTATAGATGCCAGTCACATCGCAAAGCACGTCCCATTTCCTCCTTCCAATGGTGGCTGGCTAATTTACTTTGAGCGCTGTCTTCTCTGCGGCCTTCCTGGGGCTGGCCGGTTTAATTGAATAGGGTTTCATTAAGAGCAGCGTAATCAGTGATGGATCTGCAGTGTGTGGAGCGGAAGCCGGTAAAGCCACTGTGGCACAGGAAGCTGCTCCTGGACTAACCCAATAAGAGAAAGCTGAAGATGAGGTGGCATGGAGATAACAGTGTGTGCAGTTATCACACAGCCGAGGGAGATGGCCGAGACGGAGAGAGAGAGAGAGAGAGAGAGAGAGAGAGAGAGAGAGAGAGAGAGCAAGAGAGAGAGAGATAGATAGAGAGCAAGAGAGAGAGAGAGAGAGAGAGAAAGTCAGTACTATTAAAGAGTTAGTCCTCCTTTTGCTGCAGTAACATCCTCTGCCTTTCTGAGAGGGGTGTAATCTAAATGTGATCTGTGAGGATCTGATGGCATTCAGCCTCAGGAACATTAGTGGGGTCACGTGCTGATGGTTCATTGTTTAATCCTGGGTCACTAAAACCAACCCAGTTTATCCCAGAGTTACTAGATGACGCTCCATCACTCTGGAGAACCCTGTTCCACTGTTCCACAGCCCAGTTCCTCAGCCCTTTCTATCTCTCAAGTCAGCGCTTGGCACTGAGCATGGACATTGTAGAGCATCTGAAAATGTACCAATTATAGGGTGTGACTACAACAGTTTAGACATATACACTTTTGGTTGGTGGGCTTTTTGGTTTGGGCTACCCTCTGTCCAGAAGTGATACTGAAGGGGTTTAAACTCCAGCAGCCACCGCTGTGTCTGATCCACTCTACACCAGCACAACACACACTAACACACCACCACCACGTCAGTGTCACTGCAGCGCTGAGAATGATCCACCACCACATCACACCTGCTCTGTGGTGTTGCTTAGAGGGTCCTGACCATTGAGGAACAGAGGGAAAGGAGGTTAACCAAAGTATGCGGAGCCGCACATGGCTACAGTATTAAATTGTGGATGTACACAATGCAAGGATCTTATACAATGGACAATGAGTGTAGATAAAAGGTAGGTGTTCCTAATCTATTGATCATTCAGTGCATACAATAAATATGTGTTAAAGTTGGATAGGGAGGGAGGGAGAGAGAGAGAGAGAGCGAGAGATGGACAGACAGAGAGAGACAGACAGACAGAGAGAGAGAGAGACAGACAGACAGAGAGAGAGACAGAGAGAGAGAGAGAGAGAGAGAGAGAGATGTGTATAAGAGAACGAGGGATACCATCTGAACCCAGACTTGCTAAGGAGGATTACAGTTGGTCTGATCAGAGAGAGAGAGAGAGAAAATGGCAGATGTCAACATGCATCTTAGATCCACTGGATTTGCCTGACTGCCTTTTGGGCTCAGGCCAGTGCTTTGAAATGCCTCTATTGTGTGGAAAGTCCTGGCGCTTAAACCTTTGCATCCTTCAACCAGCCTTCCATTTCTGTATATTCCTGTCCTTAGAAACATGTTACATACCTGCGCATTAATCCCCCATTGCAGCTAAATATGATGTCGTATCGACCCCATTAACCTTAAGGGCCTAAAGACTTCAGTTTTACCCTCAACAACAACAGCACGGGCAAATCTCTAATCAAGCACTCAGTGGTTTTATCCTCACAGGTCCATGTAGCCTAGCGCCGGTTGCTAACGTTACAGCTAACCGATGCTAACTTTCTAATTAGCACATAGAGAAACAGAGCTAATATTTGACCTGTGGCTAAGAAGGGAGAGGTTAGGATGATTCTGAGGGTCCTGTAGGAAAAAAGTGACAGGAAAACTGCACCTGTTTTAACTAAAGGTCAATGACAGGGACGCTATTTACAAAGCTTTATTTATTAAAAAAGATTTGAAGACTATACATTTAAGCTTTAAATTCAGTGCCATCTGTCACCCCTCCCTCAAAAACCAGCCCTGTCACCGTAAAGATTCAGTGGTTCATACAAGAGCTTCGTTGTTTAATCCACGTAAAAATGCCACAGAAAATAATAAAAAAATAAAAGTCTTGTATAAAAACAAGCCAAAATCACTGTATAATGGCACACACAGTGTGTTAATGGGCTCTGATTGCTTATTTTCTTCTAGCTGGAGATGAATGCATGGTGACAGTAGGTAACTGTAACAAAGTAAAATTAAGGTTTGTTAATTGTTTCAGGTGCATTTTAATGAACTTAAGTCAAATAAGTCAAAGCAAAGGGTCCATGTTTCCATGGCAAATTCTGAACCTTTCATAGAGCGACTTTCACCACTGGCCGTTGTGATCTCATACAAACTAAACAAATCTAAACTAATAAAACAAATAAAACATTTCAATAAATATAACAGGGTGTGGAATATTTTACACACTGGCTGAAGCTGAAGCTGTTAGTTTAACAGTTTTATGGCTCTATTCTTAATAGAGGACTACGTTTTTGGTGGAAGTAATAGTTAATTAAATATCCATCCATCCAACCATTATCTGTAACCCTTATCCAGTTCAGGGTCACGGTGGGTCCAGAGCCTACCTGGAATTACTGGGCGCAAGGCGGGAATACACCCTGGAGGGGGCGCCAGTCCTTCACAGGGCAACACAGACACACACACACATTCACTCACACACTCACACCTACGGACACTTTTGAGTCGCCAATCCACCTACCAACGTGTGTTTTTGGAGCATGGGGGGAAACCGGAGCACCCGGAGGAAACCCACGCAGACGCAGGGAGAACACACCACACTCCTCACAGACAGTCACCCGGAGGAAACCCACGCAGACACAGGGAGAACACACCACACTCCTCACAGACACAGGTCCCTGGAGCTGTGTGACTGCGACACTACCTGCACCACTCTGTTACCCGTTAATTAAATATGTAACTGATTAAAGGAGCACCAGGTATGGTTTCGTATTTTTGCTCTTGGGCTCCCCCTACAGTTGCAGAGCGTAAAACCTTATACAGCACTCTAGTTCTGAGTACAGAGGCCGTATTCTCCGTATTACAGGTCTGTGGAGCATCAGAAGTTGTGATTCTGAGGTAAAAAAACTACCTAGCTTTGGCTTATTCTGACGAAGTGTTGCATAAAAACAACAGAAAGACGAATCACAGTGACACCCCGGGACTAAAATAGTCGTGGTTTCATAGGGCATCAAACCTGAGCATGATGATAGGGTCATCGCTTGGAGCCCTGGCCACTTGGGAGCCATAAAGCCCTATTGAATGGCATTACAACAGCATGTAAGTTCACACAGGGTATGACTACATTATTATTATATCATCACTGTCTGTTGTATGCAGCTCCAGGGGCCTGGAGGTTGTGGGTTCGATTCCCGCTCCGGGTGACTGTCTGTGAGGAGTTGGTGTGTTCTCCCCGTGTCCGCGTGGGTTTCCTCCGGGTGCTCCGGTTTCCTCCCACAGTCCAAAAACACACGTTGGTAGGTGGATTGGCGACTCGAAAGTGTCCGTAGGTGTGAGTGTGTGAGTGAATGTGTGTGTGTCTGTGTTGCCCTGTGAAGGACTGGCGTCCCCTCCAGGGTGTATTCCCGCCTTGCGCCCAGTAATTCCAGGTAGGCACTGGACCCCCCGCGACCCTAAAAAAAAAAATTGGATAAGTGGTTACAGATAATGGATGTCTGTTGTATGTCCATTTCTGTCCACTTTCCTGTTTGAAAACATTAAATCAATCTAATATTGACAGCAGGATCATAAACACTAGGTCACACACCCACTACATATTCTTTAAGCTGTTGCTGGAGGCAGTGCTTAGATATTATTGTCATAAGAGCATCTGTGGTAGTCAAAGCTTATCTGTGAAGCTGTTAAATCCAATTATAAGATAATGATATAAGATATTAGTTGAATGCAGGAAAGCATTGTAACCTCATACAACTGGGGTGTGTGCCAAGGCCCCCGTGTGGCTAAAGATGGTACTAGGCAGTGGCGGAGGCTGGTCTTTCAAGGAGGGGAAGCTCAATTTCGGCCTACATCATAAAATTTGTCGGTTTATTTATACGTAAATTCTACCCTCCGTTCCTTTTTAAGAAAATGATCTGTGACCCTGTCGTACCAACAAGGCGTCTTTTCCAGGGACTGGACTAGTGTCCTCTAAATGGCCAGCAGAGCTAGGCTGGCATGCCCTGGTTGGTGCCTTCCTAGGTTTTGTAAAGGCTATGGGTGCATTGCTAGTTCAGTAAAGACCAAGAACCTGGTCAGGGCACTGTTGTCGTTGTCCTATTCTAAACACTGTCACCACAAAACTTGAAACAACACAAATGACAATACTACTGGAGCTTTTACTGGAGTGATATGGTCATCTGGTAATATGTGGTCACAGTTCACACAGGATGACTTTAACGTCTCCGGCTCTGCTGTTGTAGACTTCCCACAAGTGACTGTAACCGTCAGAGAGGGTTAATTAAAAACACAAATCTGTCCTTTTTTTGTGTGTAAACATCCTCATTCTTCCCGCTCCACTCCGCCTCCCTGTCATCTTTTTTTTTTTCCTTCTTCAGGGATGAATCCCTCCATCTGTCCATAGAATAGAGCGATCAGATGGAAGGAGGGCTGCTCTAATGAAAGTTGAAGAGAAGCGTGTGTGTGTGTGTGTGTGACACAAAGAAAGAGGAGGAACATGATCCTTTGTGCATGTGTGTGACATGTTCTAATCAAATCTGAATTGCACTGTTCCAAGATAATACTCTTAGATCAGGCCAGGGGATTAACTCTAGATTGTTCTGGTTACCCAGACCACCCCCACCCCCACCACCCCAAGTCTTCATTCACATCTGATGAGATTCAAGGCCGAGCATTTGCATAGGGTCTGTGCTACTGGCTAAACTCTGCCGTGTTTTGAATGTGCTCCAGTGGCTCGTATTTGTGCAGAACTGCCTGGAAGAGCCTGGCTCAGCTACACTCAGTAGATCACAGAGGCCCAACCACTCCATCCCCTCAAGAGAGGTGAAGAACAGGTCAAAGCTTTTGCATTAGGTCCAACCTACTGCTTGCCAACAGGTTTTAGGCCCATCCGAGGACCTGGTCTGCTGGATAAACTGTTTACTGTAGTGACAAGAGCTTGCCAGAGAGGGCGCTCTCTGACCTGACGCATGGACGTTTAACGTAAGCACTTCTCTAGCATCAGAAAACAACACAGGAACACTCATCAATGTTTGTATATCCTTGGACAGCTTGCGTTTAGGTTGTCATGAGAGGTTCTGTGCTAATGTAAGCTCTGGAATATTTTAGCAGTGAATACTCTTATAAGGTAACAAACCTGAAGCTGTTGCTGCAGAAGAGTTGCGTTAATTGCACGTGTCCTCACTTTCAGAAACGGCTGATTTGATCCCCACTTTTGAAAGTGTATTCTGAATTATTTATAAAAACAAGCTTGCTGCAGATACCTTTCCAAACAAGTGTGTGAGAGTGGCATTAAGACCATGTGGACCACTGATATGAGCAGGTATCTGGTCCTGGTGCAGGGGGATCCCATGCAGCTGCTCTGTGCTGTGCTTGGGCGGAGGAATAGATCCGCGTGTCTGGTTCCTCAGAGCGGCGTTTCCTCTCTGAGCATCTCTGCTTCATTTAATCAATAGCACCAGTAATATTCTGCTTGTTTTAGTCCATTAAACCAAATGTATTATGCTCCTCATGACAAATTCAAACGAATGTCTTTGCTGATATTTTATGTCACATGCTGCTGAGATAATAATCACAGCACGGACAACGTTTCCTGGAACTAAACACATTACTTAAATCACAATAAATAGATAACAGCTGTACTGAAGATAGTGTAGCACAGTGTGTCTTGGAGCTAACAGCTACAGTGTCGCGATCACACAGCTCTAGGGTCCTGGGGTTGTGGGTTCGAGCCTCGCTTTGCGTGACTGTCTTTGAAGGGTTTGGTGTGTTCTTGCAGTGTCTGCGTGGGTTTCCTCTGGATGCGCCGGTTTCAAAACCATCCCTAGGTGGCAGTGTGTGGGTGTGTGTCGCCCTGCACATTCTGAACTTGATAAACAGTTACAGCCAGTGAATGAATGAACGTACTGATGATTTATTTTTAAAACTAGAGGTGATATTTATCATAATATTCATCAGGAGGTTGGCTGATCCTTTCAGACCCCGTATTGATTTCTAAAAGGGAACGTTAAGGCAGCTAAGAACACCCTGTCCACATTCTCAGAGCAAACTTACACCCATACTTTACATGATTATAATAACAATACTCTGTAATAATGTAATCAATGGGAGAAAACTGTACTTTAATAATCTTGATTTTATATAAAGTTACAGTACGATGCAAAAGTCAAAGACCTCGTAGGTTGCTTTCGGAACAAAAAATTGTATATCAATTTTTTATTCATTCATCTTCTGTAACTGCGTTCTTCTGTTCAGGGTTGTGGTGGGTCTGGAGCCTACCCAGAATCATTTAGCGCAGGGCAGGAATGGGAACACACCTTGGACAGAGCACCAGTCCATCACAGGGCGTCGCACACTCATGCAGCCACTCACACACCACTGTGGACAATTTCACACACTCACATCTGTGAACAATTCAAGACACACCTACTAACATCTGTTTTTCGAGTTGAGAGGAAACTGGTGGACCTGGAGTAAACCCATGCAGACACAGGGAGAACACACCACACTCCTCACAGACAGTCACCCGGAGGAAACCCACGCAGACACAGGGAGAACACACCACACTCCTCACAGACAGTCACCTGGAGGAAACCCACGCAGACACAGGGAGAACACACCACACTCCTCACAGACAGTCACCCGGAGGAAACCCACGCAGACACAGGGAGAACACACCACACTCCTCACAGACAGTCACCCAGAGGAAACCCACGCAGACACAGGGAGAACACACCACACTTCTCACAGACAGTCACCCAGAGGAAACCCACGCAGACACAGAGAGAACACACCACACTCCTCACAGACAGTCACCCGGAGGAAACCCACGCAGACACAGAGAGAACACACCACACTCCTCACAGACAGTCACCCGGAGGAAACCCACGCAGACACAGGGAGAACACACCACACTCCTCACAGACAGTCACCCAGAGGAAACCCACGCAGACACAGGGAGAACACACCACACTTCTCACAGACAGTCACCCAGAGGAAACCCACGCAGACACATGGAGAACACACCACACTCCTCACAGACAGTCACCCGGAGGAAACCCACGCAGACACAGGGAGAACACACCACACTCCTCACAGAGTTGTAGGGCAAACAAGACCTAGAAATATATTCCAAAACATTTTCTTACAATGAGATTCAGGCATGTTTTCTCCATGTTCTGTAATGTTACTCTTTATTAAATATCGCATAAAGCCTGGGACATATGTTGCGGGTGTTTTGCGTTCACATATACAGATTCTCAGAGTAAGCCCCAGAATATTTCTGAGCTACCGCACATGTGTGAAAGGGGCTTGTAACAGTTTAAAACTCCAATAGCAGTGCTGTGTCTGATCCACTCATTCCAGAACAACACACACTAACACACCACCACCGCGTCAGTGTCACTGCAGCGCTGAGAATGATCCACCGCCCATACACAAGGTGAAAGTGGGCTGACAAAGCATGCACAGCAACAGACATTCCACAAGGAGGTCATTTTAATGTTACGGGGTGTGCATAACATGATCTGGAGTAGTAGTATTAGTAATTATTAATATATTAGATGAATGAATAAGTTATTTGGATGAAATGATGAAATGATGTAGCCGAGCAACTCGCAGCGGACCGTTTGATGGTACAAGCCGAGAAGATTTCCAAGAAGGCGGCTGCCTGTGGGCTCCAGGGAACACAGCGAGATGCAGTGATGTTCATACTTCTGAGAGAAGTACAAATACAGCTCTAAATGTGGCGGAGCAAGATGAAGGCTTGTGCTGGGAAGTCTGTTCATAACATCCATGGGTTCTGGTTCTTAAGGCCCGTGTGTCCTGTCGGAAATCAGTTTGCATGATGCTGTTGCAGTGTATACTGTAACCAAAGGATCTCACTCCATACGCCATAGTGCACTATTCTCCTCGCTCTGCGTCCCATGCTTCTATGAATAATCCGTTTTGTATTCAGTATATGTGCTCTGGGGTCAGTGGGTCACTGTCCTGCAGCAGAAGAAGGAGCCAGAACCGCGTGAGGGTGCGTCCTCTTCTTTGTTACCAGCTCACCAACCAAAATTCAGCAGCTCTGAATATTTTTAGCAGACTAAATATATCCTCTGCTTCGTTCCTCAAACGTCAGCACGGCAGCCCTTATCGGTCCTGTTTTGTAATCAAATGACCTCGTTGTGCTTGTTTTTCATCGCCGTCGTGTTTGTTTCCGGCTCGGGAATGTGTGTTTCTATGCTGGGATGTATTAGGTGAGTGGATTAGAGAGGGTTCATTGATTTGAAGATTTTGCCTGGCATAAGCCCATTGGAAATCTGTCTTATTTGGCTCGTAGCATTAAGAGCTGTGGTTTCAGATCAGGCGCCGCATGACTAGAGCCGCAGAGCGTACGCAAAGTGTATTTGTGTCACTCTGAGCGCTTGATTTAGTTCAGCGTGAGCGCCTGAGAATAGTCAGAGGTGTATATTGAAGTCATTTGTTTGCCAGTCACAGTTTATCAGTCTTTGAAAAGTGATTGTGAGGAAGGAGTTTGGAGGATTTTGGCTGCAGTTCCTGTACGAATTCAGCTTTATTCCAGAAGAGCGGATGTCCACTTGATGTACTGAGGGATGAGTGTCTCAGGAGTTGGAAATTAGAAGTTAGAAGTTGATTGAACTTATTTCAGATCTCATTTCGAGTGCTGTCTGGATACAGTCAGTTTTTTAAAACTATATATTTTTAAGTGCAACTCTGGGCGGCACGGTGGTGCAGCAGGTAGTGTCACTGTCACAAAGCTCCCGGGACCTGGAGGTTGTGGGTTCGAGGCCAGCTTCGGGTGACTGTCTGTGAGGAGTTTACTGTGTTTTCTCTGTGTCTGCGTGGGTTTCCTCCGGGTGACTGTCTGTGAGGAGTGTGGTGTGTTCTCCCTGTGTCTGCGTGGGTTTCCTCTGGATGACTGTCTGTGAGGAGTGTGGTGTGTTCTCCCTGTGTCTGCATGGGTTTCCTCCGGATGACTGTCTGTGAGGAGTGTGGTGTGTTCTCCCTGTGTCTGTGTGGGTTTCCTCCGGGTGACTGTCTGTGAGGAGTGTGGTGTGTTCTCCCTGTGTCTGCGTGGGTTTCCTCCGGATGACTGTCTGTGAGGAGTGTGGTGTGTTCTCCCTGTGTCTGTGTGGGTTTCCTCCGGGTGACTGTCTGTGAGGAGTGTGGTGTGTTCTCCCTGTGTCTGCGTGGGTTTCCTCCGGGTGACTGTCTGTGAGGAGTGTGGTGTGTTCTCCCTGTGTCTGCGTGGGTTTCCTCCGGGTGCCCTGGTGTCCAAAAACACACATTGGTAGGTGGATTGGCGACTAAAAAGTGTCTGTAGGTGTGAGTGTGTGTTCCTGCCATGCATCCAATGAATGACTGAATTTCCTCATATTTTGTAATTGGGTTCTTCTGTTAGGCAGCACTTGAGCTCCAAAGCCCAGTGCTGGGTAGCTTTATAAACCCCTATCCTACACTCTGCATTACAGTGGGTACATTAAAAGGGTTCAGTAATTATAAAATGTGTCTGTAAACGTTCTGAGATAATGTATAAATGGGAAAATGTACACCACATTTCTCTAACATTAGACTCTTAAATTCCGATAGTAGTGATGGAAAATGGAAAATGAAACACTAAAATGAATCTGATGACACTACATTAATATTTAACTCCAGCACTTTAAAACCGTCATATCCTCCTTGTTTCTACACTCACTGTCCATCTCTCACCTCCTCTGACCACACAGGAGCACTGTGTAGTTCTACAGTTACAGACTGTAGTCCATCTGTTGCTCTGTTATACCTTAGTGGTCAGGGCCATTTACAGGACCACCACAGAGCAGGTATGATCAGGGAGGTGGATCATTCTCAGTGCAGTGACTTTTGCATGGTGCTAGTGTGTGATATAATGGATCAGACACAGCCGTGCTACTGGAGTTTTTAAACCCCTCAGGACCAAACACATCCATCCGACAGCGTCCTGTGTCACTGATGAAGGACTAGAGGATGACCGACACACACTGTGAAGCGACAGATGTGGACCAAGGTGGACCCACGAGGGAGGAGTGTCTAACAGAGTGGACAGTGAGTGGACACAGGGTTTAAAAACTCCAGTAGCACTGCTGTGTCTGATCCACTCGCAACAGCGCAACACACACTAACACACCACACTGCAGCGCTGAGAATGATCCACCACCCGAATCATACCTGCTCTGTGGGGGTCCTGGTCTACAGGACTACAGCCTGCTCCTGTGTGGTCAGTGGAGCTGAGAGGTGGTCTTTATATTCAGATATGACTGTGTAGATGTGCATTTGGAACACACACACATACACAAACACACACACATCCTGCAGGTTCAGGCCGAGTTGGATCGGATCTCGCTCTTCACTTTGAAACAGACTCACCTGTCTCTCCGTTTGAGACATTCACCTCGACTCGCTCTTCTCAGCTGTTTCACCTGCTCCTTTCAGTGGAGGGTGAAATCAATACACCTGCAACCTGCTCTTTCGCCTTTGGGTGTCCCACGTTAGTTTCACAGCCTCCCTTGGCTTCCGCAGCCCAGCCACGCGCTGCCTTTTATACGCCACAGACACACACCGCATTGAGTCATTCACAGCTTTTAACAGCACAAAAGCAGCCATGCTTCTTATGCGCTTGTCTTGTCTCATTGTGCAGGACAATGGAGTTGACGCGCCGTCGTTGGCGGCCACGTCGCCGAAAGACAAATGAATGAAGTGGAAAAAGCGTCCGATCACTTTAGGCCAAAATGCACTGGCTAATCTCAGAGTGTACAGTGTGTGTGTGTGTGTGTGTGTGTGTGTGTTTTCCCCATATTTCTGAAGATGCACAGCGAGAGAGAGCGTGTGTGTGACTCCAAACATGAATTCATTAGCACCCTTTGATGTGTGCAGGCAGCATGTGGTCCAAGGCCCATGTATATGTGTGTGTGTGTGTGTGTGTGTGTGTGTGTGTGAGTGGGTGGGTGGGTGAATGAGCCTTCCAGAAGCTTTTCTGGCTTCCAGCTGACTGCACATACAACATGTCTCTCCTCGTTCTCGGTTTTCCGAGGGCTGGAGGTCAACGTGCTGCATGGTATCCTATATTCGGGAAGCTAGGCCTCATCTGCTCCTGCCAACTGGCATCTTTCTCTCCCAACAATCCTACCCCTTCTACCCCCACAGGGAGGGGCTTGCCAGGATAAGCCAATCATAAAACCCCCTCTCTGGATGACCTTGCAGATTAGCCAATTGTAAGTCCTGTTCTTGGACGGCCTCGCCACAGGCCTGGCCACGACTACTGACCACTGAGCAATGAGGATTAGTGCGCCACACATGGCACCGAAGCCTGTACGCTTGAAATGCAGTCACTGAGAATATGGAAATGAAGGAATATGTAATTACACTTAATTACTCATGCATAGCAATGGATAGATCCATATATGTATCTGTGTATTATTCATTTGTGTTTGTATGGATCTAATAGAGCTAGGGGATCACAGGTTCAAAGCCAGGTGATGCTGCAGATGTCCAAGGGCAGGAGTCTTAGAGAGTAAAAAAGGCCTGGCTCTCTGGGTGGGTCCAACAGGCCCCTTTCACCCCGGCACTGCACAGGCGTCCCTCAGCTGATGTGAATAGATCTAGGCAGGATGTGTGTAGAGTGCAGTTTTATGAGCGGCAGCTCGTAAAGAAGGAGGCGGTACATGTTCATCTCCGTCGTCCCGAGGCTGGTGGCACTGTGCGAAATCCAGGGCGACTCGGTGAAAAGGTGGGATTGGAGATGACTAATAACTGGGGAGAAAATTCAGCCAAAACCAGGGGGAAAACAAATTTCAAAAAACGCTCTCAAAATTATTCAGAAAATCCACACCACAAAGAAATGTCAACGGTTTCTATATTAACCAGAAATAACTGTTCTCCCTGTGTCTGCGTGGGTTTCCTCCGGATGACTGTCTGTGAGGAGTGTGGTGTGTTCTCCCTGTGTCTGCATGGGTTTCCTCCGGATGACTGTCTGTGAGGAGTGTGGTGTGTTCTCCCTGTGTCTGCGTGGGTTTCCTCCGGGTGACTGTCTGTGAGGAGTGTGGTGTGTTCTCCCTGTGTCTGTGTGGGTTTCCTCCGGGTGACTGTCTGTGAGGAGTGTGGTGTGTTCTCCCTGTGTCCGCATGGGTTTCCTCCGGATGACTGTCTGTGAGGAGTGTGGTGTGTTCTCCCTGTGTCTGCGTGGGTTTCCTCCGGGTGACTGTCTGTGAGGAGTGTGGTGTGTTCTCCCTGTGTCTGCGTGGGTTTCCTCCAGGTGACTGTCTGTGAGGAGTGTGGTGTGTTCTCCCTGTGTCTGCGTGGGTTTCCTCCGGGTGCTCCAGTTTTCTCCCACAGTCCAAAAACACATGTTGGTAGGTGGATTGGAGAAAAGTGTCCGTAGCTGTGAATGTGTGAGTGTGTGTTCTCCCTGTGAAGGACTGGCGCCCCCTCCAGGGTGTGTTCCAACCTAGCGCCCAGTGATTCCGGGTAGGCTCCAGAACCACCGCAAACCTTATTGCTTGATTTGACAGGCCCTAGGTGTGTTAACATGGACTGACCCTCATATAACTGTCATGCTGAGAGAGATATGGAGAGGTGGAAGCATGTGCTGAGCTGGATGACATTTGATACACAAACACAGACTGAGACAAAGAACCTGAGGAACAGCTGACAAGAGCAAGGCGTGGCTAAAAAAAACCTGGCAAGCAAACAGACACATGGCTAAACAAACACAAACTTAGATCAAAACACAGAACCATTAAATGACAGCAACGGATCCTGACAATAACTCATACACTAAAAGGCAGCAACATAAACCTGTTGCATTCCTGGATGCCTAGCCTTTCCACAGGATGCTGCATTGTAGGGTGAGTTATAAAATTAGCACGGGCCTGTGTTATTGGATGTGCAGGATGATGTATGGAGTGGCACGGGGTGGCATGAGCCTCTGGATTTAATTAATGGCGCTGGCTGATGAGCGAGCAAAGACAAATAGGAGCTAAATGCGGCTGCCTGATGGGGAGATAATGAAGTGTCACTGGGTTGTTTGGGTCAGAGCTTTGCTCTCGGAGGGCCTCCTCAATGCTCAGGGTCATTACTGCACTGTGTGGCTGTGTACTGTTGACATTCAAGCCTCTTCTGTTATCAGAATCAGCATCGGAATCACTTTATTTCATCGAGAGTGTTACTCATACAAGGTAATGATGTACAAGATGCTGCAGTAACAAGAAAAGTACACAGTCTATTTATAACAATTTACATAGTAATTTATAATGACAGTTCAGAACTCAAACATGAGGCGGCACGGTGGCGCAGCAGGGAGTGTCGCAGTCACACAGCTCCAGGGTCCTGGAGGTTGTGGGTTCGAGTGTGGTGTGTTCTCCCTGTGTCTGTGTGGTTTCCTCCGGGTGACTGTCTGTGAGGAGTGTGGTGTGTTCTCCCTGTGTCTGCGTGGGTTTCCTCCGGGCGACTGTCTGTGATGAGTGTGGTGTGTTCTCCCTGTGTCTGCGTGGGTTTCCTCTGGATGACTTTCTGTGAGGAGTGTGGTGTGTTCTCCCTGTGTCTGCGTGGGTTTCCTCTGGATGACTTTCTGTGAGGAGTGTGGTGTGTTCTCCCTGTGTCTGCGTGGGTTTCCTCTGGATGACTGTCTGTGAGGAGTGTGGTGTGTTCTCCCTGTGTCTGCGTGTTTTTTTTTTTACGCAAAAACGCTTTAAAACTTACTTGTAACCTAATAGAATTTTGATAAGGTCTAATCATGGTAAACGTATCTTTTCCTAGCAGTACACTACAGTGTTATATGTAGAGTGTGTAAGATGCTAATTTCTCTGTATGTGTGTCCTCATCAGTCTCAAGCTTTGGTGCGATTAGAACACTGCCACACGTTTTCCTTGACACACGCCAGCCTTTTCTGCCTCTCTCTCTCTCTCTGGAAAACGAGGTTTAATGTCAATAATGTCTACAGTACCATTGTGAAGTGGTTTCCTCATGCTGCAGTTTGCCATCAGCCGACATTATCCCCCGCCGCTCAAATTACTCACGCTAGTCAGTCTCCCGCCATTGCCTCCTATACCCAGCCGGCGTCACCATCATAAGATCGGCTCTGCCTCTGAATGGCACGGGTACTGACCCTTTTATTATTCGCCACAGCCTCTCGCTCTCCCCCAGTGTGGGGCTGCTTTCTGTTTCAATGGCTAATCATAACTGTGTAGCGCCTGCCCTTCACTCTCTAACATCTTAATGCCTACTACAGCGGCTGAGCTGTGATTTTCATATCCACTGTGCACCCAGCACTTAAGTGCCAGGCTGTGCTAGGACTGCTGGCTTCCTTAACAGCCACTATTTGTATCTCCTGCTTTCCCTCCTTTGTTCAGCCCTGTACTTTCTTCTCGTAAAGCATAACTGTAGTAATGTGCGCTTCAGTCAGTGCTTCTGGCGTTGGCTGCGTAATCATGAGGCTCTGTGCATTAGCAGAGATCGCTACTGGACTGTTAACATGCTTAATGTACAGCATTTTAACTTTAACTTCTGTAGAGGGTGTGAGGAATTATTCAGCAGTTCATTTTTAAAAGGGCTTAGTGTAAACTGCCCAACAAAGTCGTAGCGTTAAAGCCACACATTAGTTTCTCACTCATTGTGTAGTTTATCAACCCCTCTGAGCATAGAGGAGCACATTGCAGAGTTCTACAATTGCAGACTGTGGTCCCCCTGTTGCTCTGCATACTTTGTTACCCACTATTCACGTACACGATCATTTTCTCAGCGCTGAGTGTGTGTTGTGCTCGTACAAGTGGATCAGACACAGCAGTTGCTGCTGGAGTCACCTCAGTGTCTCGGCTAGAGAACAGTCCACCAACTAAAATATCCACCGATGAAGGACTAGAGGACGGCCGACACACACTGTGCAGCGACAGATGAGCTACTGTCTCTGACTTTACATCTACAAGATGGACCAACGAGGGAGGAGTGTCTCACAGAGTGGACGGTGGTAACTTGAGCTGGTGAAAGGAACTTGAGCTTTAATATTATGGCTATTACAATACTAAGCTGTTTGTAAGTGCACAGTAAGCGATTGTAATTGAGTGTCAGTTGTTTACAGCACACACCTAATGATCAGGGCTCTGTGTGTTGTTGGTAAACAATGTTGGATTGAAGGTTCGACGTCCTTGTGCTTCCCTGTGGGTGGGCATATGTTTGCCAGGCTCCAGACCACAGGGATGGACTTTAACTGCATGAATAAATGATTCAGGGATGAACAGGCAATCTGTTTTTCCTTCTATTCTCATCTTTCTCCTTCCTATCCCTCTCTCCCTCCTTTTTCCCTTCCTCCTAATTGGCCCAGCGGTTCACCTTTGCTCATAAACATTGCAGGCATGCCTATATCTGCGAGCTCCGTCTCTTCACTTAGCGATGTCAGTGGGCGAGCCTCGCTATCAGGAGAAAAGAGAGAAAATCGCCAAAGCGTGCAAATCGCTCGCAGAGGGGAAAATCAATTAGAGGGCCAGAGGCCTGGCTGTGAGGTGGGGCACTTGTGAAGAAGCGGTGCCCGTCTGTACTGATAACTCCTGGGGCAAATGCATTATCCCCATTGAGAATGGCATCTATTCATGCCAGCGGTGTCCTCTCCCTGTGTGCCCTTTTCACCACCTCCACCTAATTACTCCTGCACTTTGGAAATAGCTGGAAACTGTCATGTGGTGTTGGGTAATTTGTCTGCAGAGGTCAATCCTTCCCTGACCCTCTGAGCCATCACTTTCCTTGTAGGTTATACGATGTGTGTGGATAATATGCATGTGTTTCTCAAGCTGATATGGTTTCCTGTCTCTTTCCACAGATCCATAATGTGTCCCAACCCGAGAGAAGCCTAAACACAGATTGGCTGCGAGTACTTGACTAAGACCTGCTTCCCCTTGCTATCATCAGGACAATGGCTTCCCAGGACAGAAAACTGAACTGTCTGATTTTTTCTTGCTGCTTCTCCGCCCTGCTGCTCCCCCTGTCTGCCCCCAGGCCGCAGCAGCCTTCTGCTGCATCCAAAGTGGATGAGGACTACAGGACATTTCGTTCCGAGAACCCGGAATGGACCTTTAACCACCTGGCGGTGGATCACAGAAACGGGAATGTGTACCTTGGTGCGGTAAACCGCATCTACAAACTGTCTCCTAGTCTTGACGTGCAGGTGTCACACCAGACCGGGCCAGATGAGGACAACCGCAACTGTTACCCACCGCGCATCGTCCAGCCCTGCAGTGAGCCGCTCACGCTCACCAACAACGTCAACAAAATGTTGCTGATGGACTACCGGGAGAACCGGCTGTTGGCCTGCGGAAGCCTGTACCAGGGCATCTGCAAGCTACTGCGTCTGGATGACCTCTTCAAGCTTGGAGAACCCTTCCACAAGAAGGAACACTACCTCTCAGGCGTCAACGAGAGCGGATCTGTCTTCGGTGTCATCGTGTCCTACGGAGACGCCTCGCCCGACAAGTTGTTTGTGGCCACGGCGGTGGACGGGAGGCCCGAGTACTTCCCGACCATCTCCAGCCGCAAACTAGCCCGCAACTCGGAGGAGGACGGCATGTTTGCCTACGTCTTCCATGATGAGTTTGTGGCCTCTATGATCAAGATCCCATCGGACACCTTCACCGTGGTGCCAGATTTTGACATCTACTACGTCTACGGCTTTGGCAGCGGCAACTTTGTCTACTTCCTCACGCTGCAGCCCGAAATGGGTGGCGGCCCAGCGGCAGGCTCGTCCGCCGCTGGCCGAGAGCAGGTGTACACGTCCAAGCTGGTACGCCTCTGCAAGGACGACACGGCCTTCAACTCCTACGTGGAGGTCCCGCTGGGATGTGTGAAGGGTGGTGTGGAGTACCGCCTCTTGCAGGCCGCCTACTTGTCCAAGGCTGGCACTCTCCTGGCTCAGTCTCTAAAGGTGGGGCGAGATGATGACGTCCTCTACGCAGTGTTCTCCAAAGGTCAGAAGCGGCGGCCCAAGGAAACATCGCAGGAGTCGGCCTTGTGTGTGTTTTCCCTGAAGGAGATCAACGAGAGAATTAAGGACAGACTGCAATCCTGTTACAAAGGAGAGGGCACACTGGATTTGGCCTGGCTCAAAGTGAAGGATATACCCTGCAGCAGTGCGGTAAGCTATTGTGGCGCCACCCACCATCCATTTTTCAAGCCAATACATGTAAATCTCAGTTACTTACTGTTGCATGTCAATTAGTCACTATTGCCAGTACAGAGCTGTTTATATTTGAGCACTGAACCACCCACACTGAATTATATTTATATCATTTGGCCAATGCCTTCTCTCAGCATGAGATTTCATGTACCTTCTGAGGGAAACAACTTGTTAAGTACATTATATGTCTATATTTCTTCTGAAATCAAGGGCATTTATAGTCTGTACTCTTCTCTTGATGCCGTACAGTAGATGTTGTTGCATTGTGGGGTTTTATTGTAGCCACAAAATTCAAGTTCAAAAAGAATTTGTTTATTCACTCTCCAAGTAAATTACAGTGATCATGTATTTTCTAGAAGACTGTGAAATAAAACACACAACATGTTTGCTGTCCCATTAGTTGACTGCTTGCTCAAGGTCACAGAGCTGGCACGACAAATCTAGGAGGGAAATGTGCTTGTTGTCTTGGAAAGTCGAGAGACAGAGAGAGAGAGAGAGAGAGGAACATTGTGCAATGCAACCTCTGTTTGCCAGCTTGCTTTCTCTGTCCAAAGAAGCATCTTGAAGCTAGTTGTGTTCTGATCTGGCTACAGTCGACTGTAGCTAAGGTTACGTTGAATCAACTGATTCGTCCAAACGATTCATGTGATAAACTGAAGTGTACGTGTGCAAAGGTGATGGTTTAGTCATGGTTTAGTCTCAAACAGAAAAGAATGCAGAGTTCCAGACTTGTTGCTCTGTTCCACCTTAAATTGTGACGCAGTTTATATTTCAAACCTCCCATCCACAATTAACAGTGCTGTAATTATGAGATTTAGATTTAGATTTCCACAATCTATAGATCTAGAATGCTAAAGAATGTCTGAGCCTCTTTCCACCTTAAATAGGGCTCATACCATTCTGTTCCACCTTAAATGTTTTACATTCAAACATATTGGCAGTGTGTTCTAGGAACTGTTTGTCTTTTTTCTTTCTGTCTTTTGTATTCACATACTCTAGGAATCTTTACAGCAAATGTAAACATTCAGGAAAACACATTCATTAATAAATTCAGATAGTTGCTACAGAAGCAGCAGAATGTTCTTCTTAAGTAAGCATAGTGTGATTGCCTCATTCACACTGTTTTAAATTGTACGAACATTTTAAAGTGCTCAAAAGTATTCAGAATACCCCAGGGGAAGGAAAAGTAAAAAAGGAGTTCTCCTTAATGTCTCTGTAATTCTCCTACACAATAATGAGACTTCAACATAAGTCTCCTGCGGCTCAAATGTGTCTCCAGAGATGAAGACCTTACTGTTCTCGCATTTGTCTCCTCGAGTCTTAGTCGAGATCTCAGTAAAGTCACAAACTCTGCTCATATTTGACCTAAACCCTACTCTCTCTTTTAAATCTCTTGATGCCACATGTTTGTTTTTTTGCTTTTTTTTTTTTTGTTTGTTTGCTAATTTCTTAATTTTAGGAGAATCACAGATATGTCTCCCAAGTCTTTACAGAGCAACTTATGAGCAGTAAAGTTTTCCTCTGAGACCATACTCACGTTATAAATTGTATTTTAGGGCATGTGTTTTATTATATTCTGTAGTTTAACATTTTGAAAGTTACCCTCCAGCTGATCCCAGAGGAATTTCAGGTGCAACTCTTTAGAGTGCTTTTCCACTGCTCTACTGTCCTATGCTCTGAGCTTTGCACGTGACACTGGGTCCTTAACGTAGCTTTACACATGACACTGGGACCTTAACGTAGCTTTACACGTGACACTGGGACCTTAATGTAGCTTTACAAGTGACACTGGGACCTTAACGTAGCTTTACACATGACACTGGGACCTTAACGTAGCTTTACACGTGACACTGGGACCTTAATGTAGCTTTACAAGTGACACTGGGACTTTAACATAGCTTTACAAGTGACACTGGGACCTTAATGTAGCTTTACACATGACACTGGGACCTTAACGTAGCTTTACCATTGACACTGGGAACTTAACGTAGCGTTACACATGACACTGGGACCTTACCGTTGCTTTACACGTGAAACTGGGACCTTAACGTAGCTTTAAAAGCTACTGTGAGACATTAACATAGCTGTACAAGTGACACTGGGACCTTCACGTAGCTTTACACATGACACTGGGACCTTAACGTAGCTTTACAAGTGACACTGGGACCTTAACGTAGCGTTACAAGTGACACTGGGACCTTAACGTAGCTTTACACGTGACACTGGGACCTTAACGTAGCTTTACACGTGACACTGGGACCTTAACGTAGCTTTACAAGTGACACTGGGACCTTAACGTAGCTTTACACGTGACACTGGGACCTTAATGTAGCTTTACACGTGACACTGGGACCTTAACGTAGCTTTACACGTGACACTGGGAACGTAATGTAGCTTTACACGTGACACTGGGAACTTAACGTAGCTTTACACGTTAAACTGGGACCTTAACGTAGCTTTACACGTGACACTGGGACCTTAACGTAGCTTTAAAAGCTACAGTGGGACATTAACATAGCGGTACACGTGACACTGGGACCTAAACATAGCTTTACAATTGACACTGGGACCTTCACGTAGCTTTACAAGTGACACTGGGACCTTAACGTAGCTTTACACGTGACACTGGGACCTTAACGTAGCTTTACACGTGACACTGGGAACTTAACGTAGCTTTACACGTGACACTGGGAACTTAATGTAGCTTTACACGTGACACTGGGACCTTAACATAGCTTTACACGTGACACTGGGACCTTAACGTAGCTTTACACGTGACACTGGGAACTTAACGTAGCTTTACACGTGACACTGGGAACTTAATGTAGCTTTACACGTGACACTGGGAACTTAACGTAGCTTTACACGTTAAACTGGGACCTTAACGTAGCTTTACACGTGACACTGGGACCTTAACGTAGCTTTAAAAGCTACAGTGGGACATTAACATAGCGGTACACGTGACACTGGGACCTAAACATAGCTTTACAATTGACACTGGGACCTTCACGTAGCTTTACACATGACACTGGGACCTTAACGTAGCTTTACAAGTGACACTGGGACCTTAACGTAGCTTTACACGTGACACTGGGAACTTAACGTAGCTTTACACGTGACACTGGGAACTTAATGTAGCTTTACACGTGACACTGGGACCTTAACATAGCTTTACAAGTGACACTGGGACCTTAACATAGCTTTACACGTGACACTGGGACCTTAACGTAGCTTTACACGTGACACTGGGAACTTAACGTAGCTTTACACGTGACACTGGGAACTTAATGTAGCTTTACACGTGACACTGGGAACTTAACGTAGCTTTACACGTTAAACTGGGACCTTAACGTAGCTTTACACGTGACACTGGGACCTTAACGTAGCTTTAAAAGCTACAGTGGGACATTAACATAGCGGTACACGTGACACTGGGACCTAAACATAGCTTTACAATTGACACTGGGACCTTCACGTAGCTTTACAAGTGACACTGGGACCTTAACGTAGCTTTACAAGTGACACTGGGACCTTAACGTAGCGTTACACGTAACACTGGGACCTTAACGTAGCTTTACAAGTGACACTGGGACCTTAACGTAGCAGTACACGTGACACTGGGACCTTAACGTAGCTTTACAAGTGACACTGGGACCTTAACGTAGCAGTACACGTGACATGGGACCTAAACATAGCTTTACAATTGACACTGGGACCTTCACGTAGCTTTACACGTGACACTGGGACCTTAACGTAGCTTTACACGTGACACTGGGACCTTACATAGCTTAAAGGGTTCTGAATACTTTGGGTCAGGGCTTCTTCAGTTAACAGCACCATAGCCTTAAAAGGGCTTTGTCAGCCTGGATCAAACCCACAATCCATATCGCTTAGACTGATGACCAAGACGCTTCATGTAGTTTTAGTATCAGATGCTGTTCTGCGCTGCTGTACAATCATTTCTGACATGCAATACAATCCCATTCAGAAACAGATTTTGCTAACTGTGTCTTTCAGCACTCTATAGAGTTTCGGAATAAAGTGAGGTCACTCTGCTGATTGACCGGGCCTCTAGGACTAAAGCAATAAGACTAAAAAAGAGAGGGTTTCAAAGTAATCAATAGTTGAATGTGATATTATATGATAATGCAGTTGCTGGGTATGCGACAATGCATTACCCTTACTTACCTCCGGAGCCTAGAGAACATTAAAGGAATGATTCACCAATAACTGCTGTTTTGGGCCAATTAGAGACCGGTAGCATGAACTCATTTGCATAACCCACTATTCAGTCTTTCTTTACTTTGTTTTGCCATGTTAGCCTACTTCAGGAGTATTCCTTTACAGCGGGGCTGGACAGTGCAGGATCTGGTCTCAGGGAACGGTGAATCTATTTATTTTTTTGACAGCTCAGCTGGTAATATTTACAAATGCCATGTACTCTCTTGGGCCGATGATTGATTTGAATTATTACGCACGGTGTTTAATCCTCCAGGCTGACACCGTCATTTGGACTAGTTTGCCCTGATTCAGATATAAACCTTCTTAGAACGTAATAACTCTTTTTTATTCGATTTTTCCCCACTCCTGCGCTCCCCTTAAAAAGCCAAGGTGCTCAGTTGGGCTGCAATTTTTTCATAGGCCCTTTGATAAAAGGCAGACATGCTGAAATGCAAACTGCCTTCCTCAGAGAGTTAATCTAGTATTGTAATGGCATTTCACCGAATGCCGGTCACGGCTGGAATTAATCCTGCCACATTTTCTACTACTGCTCTGGATTGCTCATTACCATGTAAAAACAAACCTGGCCTTGTTTAATGGACCTGTTGGTTGTTACTCCTTATTGTATTTATAGCACGGCACGGTGGAGCAGCAGGTAGTGTCACACAGTTCCAGGGACCTGAGGTTGTGGGTTCAATTCCCGCTCCGGGTGACGGTCTGTGAGGAGTGTGGTGTGTTCTCCCTGTGTCTGCGTGGGTGTCCTCCGGGTGACTGTCTGTGAGGAGTGTGGTGTGTTCTCCCTGTGTCTGCGTGGGTTTCCTCTGGGTGACTGTCTGTGAGGAGTGTGGTGTGTTCTCCCTGTGACTGCGTGGGGTTCCTCCAGGTGACTGTCTGTGAGGAGTGTGGTGTGTTCTCCCTCAGCTGCGTGGGTTTCCTCCGGGTGACTGTCTGTGAGGAGTGTGGTGTGTTCTCCCTGTGTCCGCGTGGGTGTCCTCCGGGTGACTGTCTGTGAGGAGTGTGGTGTGTTTCCCCCTGTGTCTGCGTGGGGTTCCTCCGGGTGACTGTCTGTGAGGAGTGTGTTGTGTTCTCCCTGTGTCTGCGTGGGTGTCCTCCGGGTGACTGTCTGTGAGGAGTGTGGTGTGTTCTCCCTGTGTCCGCGTGGGTGTCCTCCGGGTGCTCCGGCTTGCTCTAATGCTCCAAAAACACACGTTGGTAGGTGGAATGGTGACTCAAAAGTGTGAGTGTGTGAGTGAATGTGTGAGTGTGTGTGTTGCCCTGTGAAGGACTGGCGCCCCTCCAGGGTGTATACCTGCCATGCGCCCAGTGATTCCAGGTAGGCTCTGGACCCACCGCGACCCTGAACTGGATAAGCGGTTACAGATAATGAATAAATGAAGGCTGGCTTCCACCTAAATACACACCAGCTCCCCGGGCGCTAGGACGGCTGGCAGCCTGCTCCAGGTGCTAATCCACAATAAACCCAGTGTAGACACAGATGTTCAGTCGCACGTGAGCCTCCAAATCACCAAGCCCAACGCCAAGCGTAAACCAGAAGGGCAGTAATGCCCATGGAATGATGGAGCACCAGGTATATATTTATTTGAAACATCAGGCCTGGTGTAATCTAGCTCTATCAAACAGCACAGTAATGATGATGATGAGTTGCTGTGATAAATCTGGGAGTGTAAAGATTGTTGTGGAAGGTGAGAGGGTTGGGCCAGCAAGCTTTTTCTTGCAACTGAGTGGTGTAAACTGACAAGGATATAACACACACACACACACATATACACACAAATGCGCATACGCAGCACATACGCAGGCAGATAAATCAGGGACAAGGTGCTAGAGGGCTGTCTGGGAAAAGTGTGGGAAGTGAGAGAGAGAGAGAGAGAGAGAGAGAGAGAGAGAGAGAGAGAGAGAGAGAGATGGGGGGGGGGTGAGAAGAGGTGTGTGGAGAAATGGTGCCATTTCAGCACGCTGCAGTACGGCCACTGCGGCATAAATTAGAAAGCGGGCGTCACTGAGGGCGGGAGATAAATTGCTTGCTCCTCCGCCTGCTGTAACTATGGCTACCAGCTTTGCTGTTGTTAAAAGCCAGACAGAAGCGTTTGATTGGGTGTGGGGAGGGGGAGGTGGGTGTGGAGGGTGGTGGTAGTGCTGGGGAAGTGGTGGGGGGGTGGAGGTGGGGGGTGGCTCATAACCCAAAACAAATTATATCTGAGAGCAGTGCTGGAGCAGTGGATCACATGGCAGAAATGTTTCACTAGAAAATTAGACACCCTTGGATCTATCAATGAGCTGAACACACACACACACACACACACACACACATACACACTCATACACCAACAAAACACACACACACACCACACAAAACACAAACACACACACACACACACACATACATACACACATACACACTCATACACCAACAAAACACACACACACACACACACACATACACACACACACACACACACACACACACACACACACACATACATACACACTCATACACCAACACAAAACACAAACACACACACATACATACACACATACACACTCATACACCAACACAAAACACACACACACACACATCAACACAAAACACACACACACACACACACACACATACACACTCATACACAACACAAAACACACATACACACACACACACACAACACACACCACACACACACACACACACACACACTCATACACCAACACAAAACTAA
>NC_089803.1:69200013-69272513 GCF_029633855.1 Hoplias malabaricus
GTCCATCTATCACCCTGTGTTTTATAGGCATGGCTTTATACAGCCTCCTCTCTCTATTACAGCTCAGTGGAGCATCACAGCTGTAATTCAGAGGTCTTCATATTGAGATTTGGATCCAGGTTCCAGGCCAGGGTTTATAATGTAATGTCAGGTAGCTTAGCAGTCATACCGACCTGGCATTTTAAAATCCTGGCCTGGAACCTGGATCTAAGATGTAGATTTGAAGACCTCTGCTGTATTCTTTAAGGTACAAGCATTGCTTAGTGTTCATTTAAGAGCAACTTGATATTATTATCTTCTGAACAAATTTGGGCTTTTAAAATTTAATGTAGTTGGCTGTTAAAAAACAATGTCATTATTGATATCGTAAAATCCTGATCAATACACTATTGATCCCAGAGCCCAGAATAATCAATAATCACCCTTTCAGGAAAAAAAAAAACGATGGCATTGTTGTGGTATCTTTCGCTGTCACTGTGATGGTACACTCAAAGCCACATATCCAGAACCTTATTAGGGAACATATTGGTACCGTATTCTAGAACTCTTAGGGAACACAAATGGTCTGGAACACCACTGCTGTACCCTTCTGTTCTGAGAGTGTAGAATATACCTTAGCTAGCCAATCGGTAACCCAGATTCTGGATAAAGCAATCTTATTGGCTCCCAGATTATGACTGAGTAGTGTTACCCACCCGTAGCTAGTTTGTTTGAACATAGTTCATAAGTCCTGACTCCATTTGTAGTTTGAAAGCAACGAGTCGGAGGGTTGTGTTGGGATCGGTGAAGTCACCTGCACAAACACGCAGTTTTGCTCAATTGATTTGAATGATACAAAGCTGTCATCAACTGAGCAGCAGAAAAAAACAGTCGGGCGAATAACAAACCACAGCATGGCGCTCACTGGTGTGGAGAGGTAGGGTTTCGTTGTTGTGAGACCTGCTATAGGCCGGGCTCACTCAATGACTTGACTGGAAAACACATAACCCCCCTCAACACACACACACTGATGTTGCCAACGAAGTCAAATATCCTCACTGTGTTCAAGGTATTAACCATGTCGAGACGTTGGAAGGTGAAATGGGCTTTAGTTTAAACTGCACTTCAGTTGTTTGTGGGCTGTGGGTAAAGAACTACAAGCCCCACAATGCACCTGCACAGTATGAGAGATGCATACAGTGCTCATACAGTGGGTTACCTTTTTACCTTCTGGAGCCTGCAGGTCATGTGACCCACATTCCTGCCTTTCTCTCTCTGTCTCTGTTTGAAACAGAAAGTGGCGTCTCATGAGTCAGTGCCTCGGTAGGGACCTGTAAAAATGTCATGGTGAATGAACCAATAGGAATGAATGAAACAAACAGAGGAGCCTCACCAGGCAGCGTTTTATACAAAGTCTCGGTTCAGACTCGACTCAGTGCCTGACTCCCTCAGAGTACTGCCTCCCTCTCTCTCTCTCTTTGTTTTGGATGGTACACAGGTGCTCCTGACCGCTCCTGGCCTATTTAAATCAGCTCTTCGGGGCCTAAGAATAGCCGCTTGCCTGCCCCCTGATGGAAGGTCTGTTTCTCCTCGTGAGCTGGCGATAAACCTCCTGACACTTTAAAAGCAGGAGGGTGAAAAAAAAGAACACAAACAGGTCGCTTAACCTTGAGACGGTTCTCTTTTCCTCCCTATCCCCGTGCCCCTGTTTCCATGGCGATAGTGCCAATGCAGTTTACTCACCAGAGAGCCGTCTTGTGTCCGCTTGACGTGGGACACACACGTGCGCCTTTGCGCCCCACGCTGCGGCTGCTGGAGTGTGACAGGGACACGCTGTGTACAGCTGCATGGAGGGAGATAGTGGGTGACAAGCTGGGAGTTCATCTGTCTGTCTCCTGAGATAAAGCCCACCGTCCTAATTGCAGCCGGGCCGGCAGCCGGACCCTCAGGGCCACGGAGGTGAGGACTCTGTCTCTCCTCACTCGTCCAGTGCATCGGTCAGGACCAGTCAGTCTTCACTCTGCCTTTTTCAGGAGTGCTTCTCCTACAGACTTTCCTCTGTGTTCAGGAAATCACTACTTACCTCTCACCTTTGAACCTGTTGGAAGACAATGAGAGAACAGATATAAAGAGTGGAGTTCTCTCTCTCTCTCTCTCTCTCCTCCTCTCTCTCTTCTCTCTCTTCTCTCTTCTCTTTCTCTCTCTCTCTCTCTCTCTCTCTTTCTCTCTCTCTCTCTTTCTCTCTCTCTCTCTCTCTCTTTCTCTCTCTCTTTCTCTCTCTCTTTCTCTCTCTCTTTCTCTCTCTCTTTCTCTCTCTCTTCTCTCTCTCTCTCTCTCTCTCTCTCTCTCTCTCTCTCTCTCTCTCTCTCTCTTTCTCTCTCTCTCTCTTTCTCTCTCTCTCTTCTCTCTCCTCTCTCTCTCTTTCTCTCTCTCTTTCTCTCTCTCTTTCTCTCTCTCTCTCTCTCTCTCTTTCTCTCTCTCTTTCTCTCTCTCTTCTCTCTCTCTCTCTCTCTCTCTCTCTCTCTCTTTCTCTCTCTCTCTCTCTCTCTCTCTCTCTCTCTCTCTCTCGCCCTCTCTCCACTATATCACCCGGACACCTCTTTTTCATCCCTCTATCCTGCTTCCTCCTCTTCCTGAAGCTCAGCCAACTCAGCCATGCTACATATCTTATGCTGGCAGTTCTGCCAACAATTAGAACAATTACTGCCAGTTTCACCACCTGCCCCCCCCCCCCCCCTCACCACACACACACACACACACACACACACACACATTCTCAATGCGCGGTGCAGTCTCTGTGCCAGAGTTTTATTTGCTGGAACGCCACAATGCGCAGTGTTTAATTACAACTAAGCAGGCGGCATTTGTTTAATCTGTACACTGCGCCACTCATTCACTCCCCCCAGTCTTCCCTCACTCCATCCCTCATCTCTTTATTTTTCTCTCCAAAATATACGACATCTGCTGCATCTTAGAGCTGTGTAATCGATGACTAGATGCTTCTCAAATTTTCACCAAACGTGAGATTGCTTCTCTGGCATAACTCAACAGAGCCACCTTGTGGAGAAGCTACAGGCTGCTAAACAAGAGTTTAGTGAGTGAGCCAGTGGGTACGTTAAGGAGTAAGTGGGTGAGTGAGATACTGAGTGACTGAGTGAGTGAATTATATTTATATAGTTGTTTGCATAGGGACTGAGTGACAAGTTATTTGAGTTAGTGAGTGAATGCATTAGTGAGTGAGTAATTGACTGAACTCGTGAATGAGTGTGTTTGTGTATGAGTGCATTAGTGAGTTAGTTAATGAGTAAATGAGTGAGTGATTAAGTGAATGAGTAGTGAGTGAATGGATTAGTGTGTGACACTAGGGACTGATTTATTTGGGTAGTAAATGAGTGAGTGATTAAGTGAATGAGTAGCGAGTGAAAGGGTTAGTGTTAATTGTTATAGTTGTTCAGCTTAGTGGTTACTTTGTTTTGGGGGCGGAGCTTAGAAACCCTGTTCTGTCCTCATTCCAGCTTCCATAGCATCATCAGTGTCACACACGTGCTGTATTTCTGGTGAATCGTTGCTGTCTCAGGCTGGTCTGATCAACACTGATGTGAGCTGGATGAGCTAGCACTTACCTACACACACACACACTCACTCCGACTCTCCTCCACACCTGCATAGACTGCCAGCAGCACAAAGCTCTCTAAAACAGTAACTTGTTCAGCAGCTGCCAGCTCTAGCACTTGCTTAGCGTCACGCATCCTAATTGAGGTGATAAATAAGGAGCACAAAGGCAGAAAGGCAGAAACGGTGCATTTTGGAGCATTTTAAGAGACCCAGCGAGCAGAGCCCCGCCTCACAGCGGCTGAATGGGCCTCCCAAATTACCCAGAAGCACTGCCGTCTGAATGACAAGACAAGCTTGTCAATTGGCGGCCCATTCTCTCCCTGCCTAAACGGTTTGTCTAAGCGCTTGCATTTGGCATTCAGCATTAATGGGTTTTAATGGATCTGAAGAGGCCTTGATGCAGGGTTGGGGCTTGTTTAAGAAAGTGCTCAAGGGCGGGGTCCAGCTGGCTGCATGCTGCTTTGCACTGAGATGTGTTTATGCCTAAAGCTTCATTCTTTCTCTCTCTCTCGCTCTGTCTCTCTCATTCTGTTTCTCTCTCTCTCCCTCATTCTCTCTCCTTTGTATGAATAAGTGATGAGGTTTCATACCTCACTGACCTCGGGCACATTTTACAAGTTCATCAATCACACCCCCTCCACCCCTAACACAGAGCAGCTGCTTTTGGGGTGCGTTGCTTTTTTGGGGCCTCCTTTTTACACACACACACACACACACACACACACACACACACACACACAGGGTAATTCAGCTTCAGGGTCTCTTTTCAACTCTACAATCCTCGTCTGACCCCTTCATACATCTTAGTCAGCACTCAGAAAGAGAGAGGTGTGTGTGTGTGTGTGTGTGTGTGTGTGAGCGAGAGAGTTAGACACAGACAGAGAGAAGGAGAGATTAAAACTTTGGAATTTGTATGTTTGCACTTATTAAAATTGTTGTGTGTATATATTAGTCATTCTATTTTTAATGCCATGAAATCCTCATTGGAATGTTCCCGCAGCCAATATAAAGCTGTCCCCAAGTTGTAGAGGATGTTACTGCACCAAAGTGGCACTTCATTGTCTGTTAGCGCCTATCCTTGGGCGCAAGGCAGGAACACACCCTGGAGGGGGCACTAGTCCTTCACAGGGAGACACACGCTCACACATTCATACCCATGGACACTTGAGTCGCCAATCCACCTACCAATGTGTGTTTTTGGACCGTGGGAGGAAACCGGAGCACCCGGAGGAAACCCACGCAAACACAGGGAGAACACACCGCACTCCTCACAGACAGTCACCCGGAGGAAACCCACGCAAACACAGGGAGAACAAACCGCACTCCTCACAGACAGTCACCTGGAGGAAACCCACGCAGACACAGAGAGAACACACCGCACTCCTCACAGACAGTCACCCGGAGGAAACCCACGCAAACACAGGGAGAACACACCGCACTCCTCACAGACAGTCACCCGGAGGAAACCCATGCAGACACAGGGAGAACACACCGCACTCCTCACAGACAGTCACCTGGAGGAAACCCACGCAGACACAGAGAGAACACACCGCACTCCTCACAGACAGTCACCCGGAGGAAACCCATGCAGACACAGGGAGAACACACCGCACTCCTCACAGACAGTCACCTGGAGGAAACCCACGCAGACACAGAGAGAACACACCGCACTCCTCACAGACAGTCACCCGGAGGAAACCCACGCAGACACAGGGAGAACACACCGCACTCCTCACAGACAGTCACCCGGAGGAAACCCACGCAAACACAGGGAGAACACACCGCACTCCTCACAGACAGTCACCTGGAGGAAACCCACGCAGACACAGAGAGAACACACCGCACTCCTCACAGACAGTCACCCGGAGGAAACCCACGCAAACACAGGGAGAACACACCGCACTCCTCACAGACAGTCACCTGGAGGAAACCCACGCAGACACAGAGAGAACACACCACACTCCTCACAGACAGTCACCCGGAGGAAACCCACGCAGACACAGAGAGAACACACCACACTCCTCACAGACAGTCATTCCATAATAATGTAAGTGCTCGTGTTTTCAAATCAACTCTAAGCGTGGCTGGTGGTCAGTAAAAAAGTGGTAAACACTGGAGTAATGTACTCCCTTCACATGATACTGAGAGTAAGAGAGAGAGAGAAACTGAAATGAGACACAAAAGAGAGCAGCCCGTTGGGGCCGTGAGAATGAAAGAGCGAGAGAAGAGAGGGAGCGCGGCTGAACGGCCGGGTCACGGGGGATCATTGATCTGCCCACAGTGTGGAGTGTGCTGAATTACAACGGCAGAGGCTTGGCCCGGCTTGTAAAACATACCATGAGCTGGGGTAGTTATAGTGAGTCTCACTGACCAGTCTGGCCAGGGGCAGTTTAAGAGCCCACATACACACACACACACACATTTAGACATGCATTAAACGTAAAAAAAAATAATACAAAAGGAGCTCCACCAGTGGCCAACATTTGGCTGTGTATTCTGGCCACTGGGAGTCCTGATATTATTTTGGGGTAGTTTTCATTCATTCACTCATTGTCTGTAACCACTTAGCCAGTTCAGGGTCACGGTGGGTGCAGAGCCTATCCAAAATCAGCAAGGTGGGAACACAACCTGGAGGGGGCGCCAGTCCTTCGCAGAGCGACACACACTCACACAATGCAAAGCAAATTTGTAGCTGAAGTAAAAAAAAAAAAAAAAAAAAGCCAGGTTTTACATCAATTACATCCTCAAAAACCCTTGAAATCAGCATGTGGCCTGTAGCCACTGTTGTTTCTTTACGATGTGTGAACGGCGGAATGAATATAAAAGGCACCCATGTGATCAGGATGGTCCCGCAGGTTGGTGGAAAGCGCAGAGGTGCTGAGCTCTGTAAAACGTGTGTACAATCAATAGTTTTCTGTGAGTTTGTAGCCCCACAAAGCACGGGCTTATTAAAAGCTGCAGTGTGCTGGCTGTGTGGGAAGAGGGTTTGATGCATTAGTGCTCTGGATCGCTATCTGTCTTTGCCACAGTTCATAGAGAAGGCTGATAGAAGAGGGCACAGTGGGGGTCTCTTCAATAATGCAAAACTCCCAGTTTTAGTGTCGGATTCCTCAGTTTGCACCAGGGGCGGCTCTGGATCAGCAGCCGGGGGAGAAGGAGGCAGAAGGAGGAATGGAAAGAGCAGAAAGTGGTGTTTAAAAGCATCCGTGGTGTTTAAAAGCACATCTTTCTAAATAAATAGTGATTAATAAAAGTGGCCGTTGCAGCGGAGCTCTGTGCTGCACACGCCTTAATGTATGGTCTCCAGCCCCGGGAGGATGACGTATTGATTTGATCAATCAATAAAGTAAAAGCCATAAGTGGCCCTCACTACTGTAATGGTGCCACTTAAGGAGGGTGGACCCATCATTCTTGGGGAGATACATCACCCACGAGAGAGAGGAAGAGAGAGAATGGATGGATGGATTGATTTAGATGAAAGGGTATGAGAGTGGGAAGTGGAGAGAAAGGGAGGAATGTATGGAAGGATGAGTTTAAGAGGGAAGGTGTGTGTGAGAGGATATATGGATGGATGGATTTACAGGGAAGATATGAGAGGGGAGGGAGGGAGAGAGAGAGTATGCATGTGGAGTGGTATTATGCCTGCGTCTGCTCTCTGTCTGTCTCCTTTCCTCTTTGTGTTTTAATGATTAATGCGCAGCTAAGCAGGGGGTTCACTCCTTCATTAGCCCGCCCTCTCTCTCCCTCCTCATCCCTTCTTCCGTCCGTTTGCTTTCACCAATAATTCATCAGGCGAAGCTCTGCACGTCGTTATAAAGAGCAGCTGTAATTTACATGCCCTGTTGGTGTCAGTGAGCGATGCGTGTCGCGCAAACACCGTCTTGCACATTAGTTAACGGAGTGTTAAAACGACTTGGCTAATAGTGGGTAAAGCTCAGGAGCCTTTACTCTCAGACCTCTAGTCGCTCTAGGGTCTTCTCAGTCCTGTCTCATCTCTGAAATGATAATGATGAAGAAATGATGAAGACGTGAGTGAGTGAAAATGAAAGTGTGAATGAGATTGAATGATCGAGTGAATGAGTGAAAGACACAATGTGTGGGGGAGTGAGAGTGAATTAGTGGGAGAGACCACGAGTGAGTGGCTGTGTGAGTGCATGAGTAACTAAGTGAGTGAGTGAGAGTGAATGCGAGAATAAGCAAGAGATGCCATGAGTGAATCAATGAGTGAGTCTCCCCCTATTCCCCTACTCCCCCCACCCCCACTTTCCTTATGCCCTCTACTCTCCCTACTCTCACTAACTCTCTACTCCCTCTACTCTCCCTACTCTCACTAACTCTCTACTCCCTCTACTCTCCCTACTCCCTCTACTCTCCCTACTCCCTCTACTCTCACTAACTCTCTACTCCCTCTACTCTCCCTACTCTCCCTACTCTCCCTACTCTCCCTACTCCCTCTACTCTCCCTACTCCCTCTACACTCCCTACTCTCCCTACTCCCTCTACTCTCCCTACTCCCTCTACTCTCACTAACTCTCTACTCCCTCTACTCTCCCTACTCTCCCTACTCTCCCTACTCCCTCTACTCTCCCTACTCCCTCTACACTCCCTACTCTCCCTACTCCCTCTACTCTCCCTACTCTCACTACTCTCCCTACTCTCACTACTCCCCTACTCTTCGTACTCACTCTACTCCCCTACTTTCCCTACTCTCACTACTCCCTCTACTCTTCTTACTCGCCCTACTCCCCCTACTCTCTGTACTCCCTCTACTCTCCCTACTCCCCCTACTCCCTCTACTCTCCCTGCTCCTCCTACTCTCCCTACTCACCGTACTCTCCTTCCTCTCCCTATTCTCCCTACTCTCCATACTTTCCCTGCTCTCACACTTCTGATCCACTTCTAGCTGCACTTAGGAGGCTGTAAAATATCGCTCTCCACCTAGCAGCTGGGCAGTGGAAGGAGCCATTTCCACTCATCAAAGATTCATTGACTCAAAGCACTGTCTTCAGGAAACAGCACCCCCCTCCCCAAACCCCCCACCACCCCCTTTTCGCTTGAAGCCTTCTGCATTGGTGACCATACTCTAAGAAGAAGATCAGCTTCTTTACACGGACAGTCAGTAGATAGTGCTCCACAAAAGTAATTACAAGGGCATTTGTAGGTGGAGCACTGTATGGCTCCAGTCAAGAATACAACAGCAATAGAAGAAGGCTGTAGCCAGAGGTGTGGAAGATGGAGATGGGAAGAGTAGATGATTGTAGATGGCAGAATCTTTAACCCTAATCCCCTAAGGATCTGCTCACTCTTTTCTGCTGGGGCTCTGATGTTGTCCCCGGTGTGTAGCTGCAGCTCCAGGAC
This sequence comes from Hoplias malabaricus, assembly GCF_029633855.1. Lineage (NCBI taxonomy): Eukaryota > Metazoa > Chordata > Actinopteri > Characiformes > Erythrinidae > Hoplias > Hoplias malabaricus. Next base: position 69,208,966 of record NC_089803.1, read on the forward strand.
TCATATATGTTTTAAGGAGGCTCTTGTATGTGGATGCTGGGTATTGACCTCCTTGATGAGCTCCTGTCCACGGGGAAAGGAGGGGGGGCTGAAGCTCTTGAGTGCCCTCCCTCAGGCAAACACACAAACAATCAAAAGTCTAAAGACTCAACGGGAAGAAACCGCGGCTCTCTCTTTTCCCCCAGTCGGACTCAGTCTGACTGGGATAGAAGCGGCGGGTGGTGGGAGGGGGGTCGTATTGAGCCGCTTTAAGTGCGGTTTCATGCTTCTCCAATCCAGCCTTAAGTGCCCTCTGCCATCCTAGGGGACAGCTCCTCTAGCTCTCCACCGACGCCCCAGGCAGAGTTGCGGGAACAACCAGGAACAGCCGGGAAAGAGCGGGGTCAAGACTAGACTCGGGAGGTTAAGTATGTTATGACTGATGAGGTGGCTTAATAGCACGCGCCTGGCCTTCTCTATCGATTAACGGCATGGATTATGCATGCCTTTCTTCCTTTGTGTCAACACAAAAGACGACTTGCATTACGATGACGGATCTGGGAGAACATAAACTCCATCCCCGTTGCTTTTCCATTGCGACTTATTGCATTATACATGACGAAATGGACGTCTGCCTCCTTGATGTGTGTGCGTGATATACGCACATCCGGAAGCTCGGAGTAATCCCATTGTACGTTTGGAGCAATCCTATTAAGGCGGAATTTTTTGGAGGTTGGTAGGTTGGTAAAGTAGGCTACAGAATTCCAACAAAAACCAATTACGGCTCAACAAGACGGATATAACTACTCCCCGCTACTTGTTATAATTTGCTTCCTGCAGAACCCTTTACAGAGACGATCAGCTTTAACAGATTTAATTTGGCCATTGATCCGGGCTCTATTGGGTAATGCATTTTATCGATGATACTTTGCCTTATATACACTCCCCTCCTAACAGTTACAGCAGAGTCAGGGCCACTCTCGCCCTCTGTTGCAACACTGCTCTTTTTCAGTGCCGTTTGTGGGTCAAAGGAGAACCGACTCGCAACCGTCCATCCTCCAGTGCTTCAGTAGCCCAGAGCCACTGGCCGTACTCTATCCAGACCCTTCCAGACGATCACAAAGCCTGTTATTCGTGTGGGTGCTCCACGGGTCAGGCCACTCAGCTGCTTGCGGAGCGGAGCCAGGCCTGATCCGACACAAAGGCCCAGTGGGTGTGCAGCGAAGCTTTGCGGAAGGCGAATGGAAAAAACAGCCTCGGCTTGCTTGTTTATTTAACACCACTGAGATAAGTGTGGCTGATATGCACAAACAGTCGCACACACATAGCCAGGCCCCTCCGGCTGCAGGCTGCAGGACGCAGGCTCGAGGCCGGTCTAGACGCGTTCACCCGCTGCGCTGCTCGTTCATCCCTGTGGTCAAAGGTCAAGGGCCAAGCTCAATGGAAAAGTGGGAATGATTATGTTGATGTCCCCCCAGGGCAAGGCTGTGCGCATCATGGAAGCGCGTGATAAGGTTATGCATGCATGAGGTCATTCTAATATTCTCAGGCTGCAGCAGACGATGTTGCTGATTGACATTTTAATGGCTGATTTTTGCACACTGGACCCTCGCAGTAGATATGAGGAATACACAAGGATATATGCATTAGCAGAGCTACCGAATACTGGATTCTGGCCTGAAATAATAATGATGAGACGGTGCTAGCTCTGTGCTCTTATCAGCAGCGGTTTCTTAAGACTACAGTTTTAAAGAATAAATACTAGACCCGAGGTATCAGTTTCAGAGTCAGTTTCAAGTGCGTTCAACTCTCATTAGTCTGTAGACTCACGACTGTACACACTATCACTGTTTACAATAATAAGACTTTGTTTAACCATTCCTAGAGTCTGCAAATGAGCCCCTTATAATCATTCATTCATTCACTCATTCGTGTTCTGTAAGTGCCTCATTCTGTCCAGTGTTGCAGGAGGAAAACACACTCCTTTAGAAGTATATTAAATAAATACTATGTAAAAGCCAGTAAAAATGGGCTGTGATTGGACGATACAGCCCCCAAAGAGTGTGGTGTGTTCTCCCTGTGTCTGCGTGGGTTTCCTCCGGGTGACTGTCTGTGAGGAGTGTGGTGTGTTCTCTCTGTGTCTGCGTGGGTTTCCTCCAGGTGACTGTCTGTGAGGAGTGTGGTGTGTTCTCCCTGTGTCTGCGTGGGTTTCCTCCAGGTGACTGTCTGTGAGGAGTTTGGTGTGTTCTCCCTGTGTCTGCGTGGGTTTCCTCCAGGTGACTGTCTGTGAGGAGTGTGGTGTGTTCTCCCTGTGTCTGCGTGGGTTTCCTCCGGGTGACTGTCTGTGAGGAGTGTGGTGTGTTCTCTCTGTGTCTGCGTGGGTTTCCTCCAGGTGACTGTCTGTGAGGAGTGTGGTGTGTTCTCCCTGTGTCTGCGTGGGTTTCCTCCGGGTGACTGTCTGTGAGGAGTGTGGTGTGTTCTCTTGTGTCTGCGTGGGTTTCCTCCGGGTGCTCCGGTTTCCTCCCACAGTCCAAAAACACACGTTGGTAGGTGGATTGGCGACTCAAAATTGTCCGTAGGTGTGAGTGTGTGAGTGAATGTGTGTCTGTGTGTTGCCCTGTGAAGGATTGGCGCCCCCTCCAGGGTGTATTCCTGCCTTGCGCCCAATGATTCCAGGTAGGCTCTGGACCCACCGCGACCCTGAACTGGATAAGGGTTACTGATAATGAATGAATGAATGAATGAACTTTAAACATAACCATAAAATGACATTTCATTTACATCACAGTAATTAGCGTACCCGCTCTCTCTGGTGGAGCTATGCTTTTTGAGATGTTTTATTTTCTTTAGTCACTGCTTGTGGATGTGACTCTCACCTAATCACAATGTGGCATTGCTTCTTTTTCATCATGCAGCTTTACCTCAATGCACAGTCATTATTTACATTCCTAAATGAGTGCTTCAGGTTGTCTCCTCCGCTGACAGACTGACTAATGGACTGTCTTCCTTCTATGTAAGTGCATATTGTTGGGGCTGTACTCATTTATCATCGCTAGTCTGAAGATGGAGTGAAAAAAACAGTGTGCCTTTGGCTAATGAACCTCCGCATGACAGAAGGAGTCTGTTCTCACACACACACACACACACACACACACACTCAGATACTCTGTTTAATTGAAATGACCCCCTGGGGTCGAAGCAGTGACCATGGCAATTAAAACTGCCACTAAGCACAGGGGGAGGGAATTGGGTCACCATGAGGTGGGGAACCAGGAGAGCATGAGGTCGTGTGTGTGTGTGTGTGCGCGTGTGCACGCATGGGTACTATGGGCACACGCATACATTCATGCTCAATCAGCAAGAGCTAATGGCTGTAGATGGTGGCCCTGGTACTTAATATTTAAAAGGGTCAAGTGCTGGCCCCCCCATAGGAAACCATTCTCTCTCTCTCTCTCTCTCTCTCTCTCTCTCTCTCACTCTCACACACACACACACACATACTCATTAACTGACCTCCACTTTATGGTCAAGGATGGACTCAGATGTCATAAAGGGACAGATGTGCAGGGGCCATGTGTCTGTGTGTGGTGTGTGTGAGGGTGACATATGATGGTTTCATATTAGAGTTTTAGCTAATGAAACCACACACACACACACACACACACACCTGTGTTCTGTCCCACCTAGAATCATTGGTTGTTCGAGCCAGTTCAACAGAGAGCAGCATACACTCACCCTGTCACTCACACTTGTGGACAATTTCAGTCACTTACCCTCTCTTTCTCTTTCTCTCTCTCTCTCTCTCTCTCTCTCTCTCTCTCTCTCTCTTTCGCTCTCTCTCACTCTCACTATCTCTCTCGTTCTCTCTCTCTCTCTCTCTCGCTCTCTCTTTTTCTCTCTCTGTCTCTCTCTCTCTCTCTCTCTCTCTCTTTATCTCTCTGTCTCTCTTTCTCTCTCTCTCACTCTCTCTCTCTCTCTCTCTCTCACTCTCTCACTCTCTCTCTTTCTCTCTCTCTCACTCTCTCACTCTCTCTCTTTCTCTCTCTCTCTCTTTTGCTCTCTCTCTTTCTCTCTCTCTTTCTCTCCCTCTTTATTTCTCTCTCTTTCTTTCTCTCTCTCTCTTTCCCTCTCTCTCTCTTTCTTTCGCTCTCTCTCTCTTTCTTTCCCTCTCTCTCTTTCTCTCTTTCCCTCTCTCTCTCTCTTTCCCTCTCTCTCACTATCTCTCTCGTTCTCTCTCTCTCTCTCTCTCTCTCTTTTTCTCTCTCTCTCTCACACACCATTTACTGTAGTATTCTAAGTAGACCGTCTCAGTTTATAACAGCCATTGATAAAAGACAATGAGGCTTTTTTAATTATTTCAATGTGCCCATTTTGTAAACAGCAAGAAGCCGTTCAGCGTGAACTGTCAGAAGGCAGAGTGTGACAGAGGAAATCTGTTTTCCTTTAGCAAAGAGAATACAAAAAAAGAGAGAAGGAAACGAGAGAGCGGCCTCAACAGATGCACAGGTGCATCATTAGTGGTGACCACAGCTGTTTTTCTTAATTACTGTGAGTTCGATGCTAAACTTCAGAAAGCCTTCTTTTACCTCATGCATGTGACCGTCTGTGTGTGTGCGTGTGCGTGCGTGTGTGCGTTAGCGTGCGAGGTGTCATCCCTGGAGACGTTAGGCAATGAACAATGTGTTCCTGTCCTCCGTCTTCCTCCCGTCTCATAAAACAGGGCGGCGGAGATGGCCCTGTCGGCTGCCTGTTTATGCTAATATTAAACCTGCTCTCCCAGAAGAAGGGTCCTGGGTGGGAGAAGGTAGACGCAAATATCCCTTCCTCCAAACTGAGGGATGGTTTAGCTACAGACAACAGATGGCTTTGCGGCTCTCGCTTGTCCAGGCTCAGTAGCACTGTGGGGTCATTTCCCCCCTCAGATGGAACATCGCTTTGTGTATTTTGGTCCTGCTTGGAACACTCGTAAACATAGTGCTGCTTTAAAGTAACACCTTATCGATTCACCAAAAAAAAATCCCTTTCAGATGACCTCAGGACCACAGTCCAAACAGAGAAGCTTTTAAGGGCCTACAGCTTTTAAAAGTGTTGCCTCATCTATCAAACTGCTTTCACAGGGCATTGATTCCCTAACCGTGCTCCCCAAAGTGTGTTTCTCGGTCCAAAGTTAGTCCATTAATTTGTCTGATGTGGTCCACCAGAACCCACACCCCCTCTCTGTGAGAAAACACCCTCGGCCTATCCTCGGGTCCCATCGTCAGATCACTGATTCACTGATCCCTAACGATGCCTCAGCTGTCCTACCCTCCTCCAAAAGTTACATAGTGCAGTTTCCGCAGTGCTGAGCCCAGAGTAGCAGCGACAGAGGCGCTATTCTCCGTTTTACAGCTCAGTGAATCATGACAATGATGTTGAAGCGGCCATTTTAAGATTAAAAATATTACCTAGTGTTTCTTTAATGTTTGAAAACAATTGTAACAAAGTGATTTCCCATTCACTTGCTGAGGACAGTCTGTTGCCCCCTAAAGGCCACTCTGCAGGTGTATACTCCTTTGTAGAGAGTGTTTGCTAGTTATTCATCTTGGAAATCTCAGACCCATCTTGGAAACCTCAGGGCCGGTGTAGATTTATCAGCGCGTGTGTGTGTGTATTAGCATATGTGCCGGTGTGTGTCTCTCGCCAGACGTTTGCAGAGATAAGTAGGCTAGTGTGATTAATGGGCCGGTGCCTGATGCATGGCTGTAGTGCCCTGGGTCCAGCCAGCTGAGGACTCTCTCACACACTTAATTCATACCTCCTCTTGCACCTCGAGATGAACCATTAGCATAAGATGCTTAAAAACGGACGATTGATCATTTATATGTCGTAGAGGGGACCTTAATCCCTGCGCGGTTCGGATGGAGGAAGCCCTTCTTCCCGCTCGCTCCCAGACAGGATGTTATGGCATCACAAATAGATGTGCGTCGCTTGCTGGGAGTTATTTTTCAGAGTTGTCTTAACGCTACAGCTGCCGGAGAAGTTCATAGCTCCGTGCTGTGAGAAGCATCTGATTTATAAGCAAGCCACCCCTTGAATAAGCAGCTGAGGCTCTCCATAGGTGTGAGTGTGTGTCGCCCTGTGAAGGACTGGCGCCCCCTCCAGGGTGTGTTCCCGCCTTGCGCCCAGTAATTCCGGGTAGGCTCCGGACCCACCGCGACCTTGAACTGGATAAGGGTTACAGACATTATATGTTTTTTTACCTATCCCTTCATTCATTCGCTATTCATCTTACACCAGTGGGCAGTCACACACTCACACACTCACATACAGTACAACAGAGTAGTAGCATTCACAGAAAGCTGAAAGACAATCCCTTCCTCTGTCATTGCCCCACCTGACAGCTCTGAAATATAGTCATAACCACTTATCCTTCTCGGGCAGGCGCCTGAATGAAAAAGCAGTGGACGGTTGCGATCCAGACGCGAGCCGAGGAAGTGCTGACGAAGGATAAATGGAGAAAGCCGTGACCTTTTCGGGAAGGGAGACTCTCCCCGTATCTCAGGGCTGTTCTCAGAACAGAGGTCTCAGGGCAGATGTAACGGTAATGCTTCACTCTGTCCTCCCTGAATGGCTCTTCAACAGATGTAGTGTAGGATCAGCTGCGTTATTCAGAACAGAGAGAGAGAGAGAGAGAGTTGTGATCTGAGGCTGGGAACTGTCCTCATTTATCACCTCCGCTGCCTGACCTTTCGGTGTTGGCTGGTCCTGGTCCATAAAGCAAATAAAATGATAAATCTTAACATAAGCTCTTAGTCTTATATAAATAAATTGAAATAAATAAATAAATATAATTAATATATAGTTTTGTAAGTGTTATTATTGTATACTGAATGTTAATTAGCTTTTAAAATAGCTTTTAATCATGTCTTTTCTTTACTGCACTAATTTACATACTTACCCTTGTTTATATCCTTTTCATCCATTTATTATCTGTAACCCTTATCCAGTTCAGGGTCGCGGTGGGTCCAGAGCCTACCTGGAATCATTGGGCCCAACGTGGGAACACACCCTGGAGGGGGCGCTAGTCCTTCACAAGGCAACACAGACACACACACACATTCACTCACACACTCTACACCTACAGACACTTTTGAGTCGCCAATCCACCTAACAACGTGTGTTTTTGGAGCGTGGGAGGAAACCCGGAGGAAACCCGCGCAGACACAGGGAGAACACACCACACTCCTCACAGACAGTCACCCGGAGTAAACCCACACAGACACAGGGAGAACACACCACACTCCTCACAGACAGTCACCCGGAGTAAACCCACACAGACACAGGGAGAACACACCACACTCCTCACAGACAGTCACCCGGAGGAAACCCACACAGACACAGGGAGAACACACCACACTCCTTACAGACAGTCACCCGGAGGAAACCCATGCAGACACAGGGAGAACACACCACACTCCTCACAGACAGTCACCCGGAGGAAACCCACACAGACACAGGGAGAACACACCACACTCCTCACAGACAGTCACCCGGAGGAAACCCACGCAGACACAGAGAGAACACACCACACTCCTCACAGACAGTCACCCGGAGGAAACCCATGCGGACACAGGGAGAACACACCACACTCCTCACAGACAGTCACCCGGAGGAAACCCACGCAGACACAGGGAGAACACACCACACTCTTCACAGACAGTCACCCGGAGGAAACCCACACAGACACAGGGAGAACACACCACACTCCTCACAGACAGTCACCCGGAGGAAACCCACGCAGACACAGAGAGAACACACCACACTCCTCACAGACAGTCACCCGGAGGAAACCCACGCGGACACAGGGAGAACACACCACACTCCTCACAGACAGTCACCCGGAGGAAACCCACGCAGACACAGGGAGAACACACCACACTCCTCACAGACAGTCACCCGGAGGAAACCCACGCAGACACAGGGAGAACACACCACACTCCTCACAGACAGTCACCCGGAGCTGGAATCGAACCCACAACCTCCAGGTCCCTGGAGCTGTGTGACTGCGACACTACCTGCCGCCTTCCCTTGTTTATATATATTTTTATTTAAACTTTAATTGCAGTTACCCCTTTATAGAATTTCTGTCAAACAGACTGAGCTACAGTTATGCACAAGTAGCTATACTTTAGAAGATTTGTTCCTATTATTATTATTGTTATTATAAATGTAGCAGACACTCAATCTCAAAAGTTGAAGATACACAGACATTTTAAGATATAAAGCAGGATACACCATGAGTGCATGACCTTGCTGTCTCTTTATGATGTTTTGCTAAATACAGAGGGTCTCGGTGTTCAGTGCCAGATTTGTAATCAAACCGTGCACCTTCATGTTATTCTCAGTGATACAACCACAGTAAATAGCCGTCGCCTCTTTCTTCCTTCAAAGGAAATGAAGCACTAACCAAGCAACTCTTTATCTCTGATCATAAAAGATTTTTAAGAGCTCTTAATACTCCCACAGCAGCCCAGCGAGGGCTCAACAGCTGTGTGAGCGTGTTGAGGTAGCGAGAAATGATCTCTGAATTTAGTGTTTGAATTAGAAAGAGAGGTTCTTAACCTGGAGGTCATGATCCCATTGGGAGTCTCAGTGTAGCCCCAGAGGGCTTTGAGAGTGGTTTTATAAAAAATATATTGATGCAAACTGATGCACAGCTCTCCCTGAGCATATGCTATGACACATATGATTAGTGCAGACCCTGTGACCAATCATTATTCCTTGTTAAACCCACCGTATTTATTTCAGAACTACAGCAGTGAGAGACAGGGGGCGCTGCTGGTTCCTCTATTTACACAGAAGGGTTTGTGTGGATCAAACTGTATCGGTTGCATTTTTGAAACTGCATGATGTTATGGGAGATGTTGATCAGCGGATATTTTGTAAATTGGGAGCTTGTGTCTGATTGGCTTGGGATATTTCTCATCTACAGATACTCTGCTGACCATGGGGCTTGTATGGTCTGATCTACTATTGATCTGTCATCTTCTGTGCTCTTTCTGCTGGACAGAATCATTCGGACCGGCTGCTGTTCAGTTTATATTGTTATACTTTTTGTCAAAGTTGAAAAACACTGCAACTGTCCTTCACATTTTGTGAAAATGTCATGATGAATGGACCAATAGAAATGCTTCAAAATGACCTGGAATTGAACATTTTTATTTCCATTGAAAGCTAAGAAATCTAGCTATGAAAGCTAAGGTTTTTTACTGTGTTTTTCATTGGACAGCAACACTGATTGAATGGTGGTTTCATTCCACTCTTCCCTGGATATTTTTGTTGTTTCAGCCCCAATTCAATGAGTGTAACATTTGTATAATGTACAGATTCATGCACAGTACTCACTGCTGCTGTAGCCCTGCAATAGCTAACTTCAGTTCCCCATTATAGTCATCGTATTAAGCAAGTCGGGAGGTCATGTGATGTTTGTCACCCAAAAAAAAGGGGTTCTCACTGTGAAAAAGGATAAGAAGCCTCCTGCTTTAGGGCTTGTCCTGGGCTGTGTCTGGGTAAACCATTTATTCATGCGCTCTTCAGTCTGGTGCTGAAGTGAACAGAGCTTGGGAAAAGCCGGTACTTTGTCAAGCTAATAATGTAGCGTGTACTTGGGGCTAGACATTCATATTTCAAAGAGTGTGGTCCTCTCGGCGCTAGCAGTTCTAGCACATTAGGCATGTGCAGCTCTCAAGGAAAGGGTGTGAGGATGAAGAGTGTGGCCTTAAATATACTTTATGGAAATGCTGCTTCGCCCCTGGCCCAGGCTCGGCTCGGCTCTGATCAATAAATAATGGCGCTGCCGTGAAGGTAACAGATTGTGGGAGAGAGTCGGGGAGGGAAACAGACAGGCAAGTGCTCAGACACAGTGGGAGCTGTCACTGACCTGCCTTAGAGGAGGAGGAGGAGAAGAGAGAGAGAGAGAGAGAGAGAGAGAGAGAGAGGAATTAAGAAGATTAATGCCCCAATTAAATGGAGGGAAATGATAGTGAGGAATCCTGTTGTGCTGCAAACTGAAAAAGAGGTGATGCAAGCAAAATGGTAAAGTAAGAAAGAAAGAAAAGAATTAATTAAAGAATGAAATAAAGGGGGAAGGAGGCAGGGAATGAGAGAACCAAAGAAGGTTGTAAAGAAAAGAAGAAAGGAAGGAGGAAAAAGAAAGAAAGCAAGCCCTGGCATCATAAGCCAATAAGGGATTTGAGGGAATGGGGGGGGGGTAACTGCTGGGATGGAAAGACCGATGGTGTGTGAAAGAGAGAGAGAATGAAGGAGAGTGAATGAAGGAGAGTGAAGTCCCTGGTCCATTAAATCGTCTCTGCCAGAATGCCTACCTGTCAAACCCATCTGGAGAACTCTTGACATGGCTGCTGCTGCCGCGTCTGTACACTCGCTGATGTTGTTATTGCCAATTATATCCAATTGACAAGTAATTACTAACGTTTTAGGTGCAATCATCCTGTAGGGTGAAGTAATGATAGAAATTCTACAGGTAATTAGTTTGGCCACAGTTGGGTTAAATTGACTATGCATGGCGCTTACTCTCGAATCAATGGGGGAAAAGCGTTAGCTGCTCTCCTCTGCCATTCAAGCCTCTGAGGCCCGTCCTCCGGCTTAAGGCTAGCTAGCCTTAGCCTTTGTGCCCCTTTCTGTGATGATTCAACACCTCACCATCCTGGCAACTTCTTCAGATATTTTCCGGTTTTCATATCAGAGGTAGCTTTACCTAACAGCCCCATCTATTCAGCCCTCAGCAGCTTTCTCTAGACCAGTGTCTGATTCCTCTCCTTTCTCAGACGCTAACGTGGCTTGTTTATTCTTTCAGATGGTCGTAAGTGATTGTGGGTTTTGTTGGAGTGTCTCAGATCACTCATGTCTGTTGTGAAAGCTTCTTCAGCCTTGAAAATCCATATCTGACATTCCTTTGTGCTGTTAGTGCTGACGTAGGTCCTTAAAAGTATCCATTACTCACAGCCAGTAATGCTAATCCTGAGGAAGATTTGGCTAGCGCTAGTTAGCATTGTACAACTGAGACCCTGCTAATTTCTCACACCTAGTATTTATTGTTGTTAGCCATGGTTAGCAGCAGAGATGTTCTTCCTCACCTTGATATAGTTAGAATCACAGTCCTTAGCCATCTTCTACTCCTCTAGCTCATATTCCTCATGACGCATGGTAACCATAAACTCATAGGCAGCTTGTCATGTTTTTTCTATGGAGAGGAACATTTGTGTCCACAATAGGCTCACTTTATAATTCTTTGTAACTTCACAGTACCTACACTATTCAGATCAACTTGCTTTTTGGTACCTGGTTGATTTTTCCACTGTCACAGCTTCCTCCTTGAAATGTAGCTTGTAACGTCACAAAACACCCTTTCTTAAGCGGTGTTTACTCATGGTGTATCGGCGTGTTGTTGTTGTTTGGGACTGAACACAGCTCCGTCATCAGTTCAGACAGATCAGTAGAGTTTGTTCCTTCCTTGTTGCAGAGTCCAGCTCTCGCTGGATTCTTTCGTCGGCCACCGATCCAAGGAGCGTTTGAACCTCTTCAAAAGACCACGGCGTCATTTTACGAGCTGCCGTCGTGAGTCGGATAAAAACAAACGTGATCTCTGCTGCAGCTGGAGATTTTACAGATGGAGAGTTGGTGCTGGTCGTCTGCGTTGCGTGGCGTAGAGTGACGACTCTCTCTGGACAATCAGCGCTCTGCAAGGTTTACACGCCACGGTTTAGTCCCTACTCGACTCGCTCTGAACCACGAGAGAGCAGGGGCTGAAAAATAACTTTGCCTAATGGAATAGCAAAAGATCAGAGTACAGTAGAGTACAGTACGCACAATGCAAAATGTATCACCTGTCCCTCATGAACATGTAGCTAGAGGCTAGTGGGTCACTCGGGCTTTCTGGACCTTCTGTCTCACACTGCTCATCTCTGCAACAGAAGGATCTCTGACCACTGCAACACAGTGACACTGCCCTGTTGCTCTCTTATGGAAGTGTCTCTGGGGAAACTGGAGCAAACACTGATCAATGAACTGGTCTCAGGTCACCGTCTTGGAGGAGAAACGTGGAAAATTGATCTGTTGGTGTCATAGGATTGACTCAGACTCTTTATATAGTCTCGCGAGCTAAACGCATCAATGTATGTATGGGTTTGTGGCTGCCCACGGTGAACCCCTGTAATCAGAGGCATCAGGATTTCTTAGGCTACAGACACAATGAATTAGTCCACGTCTGGCTGGGGTCAGTGTTGAAAGAACGAGAAATTGTGGGTGATCTTCAGAAACTGATGTTGAGACATGAGGCTGTGATATGTTTGGTAATCTATAACTATCTGTTATAGATTATCCCACATACAGTTTGGGGATGTATGTGAACTGTGGATTAGTCACTTAATTTTAACAATAACTGTGTGGAATACAGTTTTAAGTCGCTGTTATTTTACAGGAAGTATTCCCTAAATTTCAACGCAGAGATACAATTGAAACATTGTCACCCAGTAAACATTTAGCCGTTGATTTAACTTTGAAATAACGTAACGACTGCCGTCTAATCAACGTTCTCTTAAGGTTGAAAATGAAAGTTGAAAAGACGTATTTTGGACGTCCATTGACGTTATTAATTGTTCCCGAAATAAATTACTTGTTTAAAAAAATGCATTTTGGACGTCCACTGACGTTATCGATTGGTCACCACTTGGTAACTAACTTATTAAGATGGATTTTGGACGTCCATTGACGTTTAAAATATGTCTTTGACGGACAGACTACTTTTAGACCTATTTTGAACGTCCAGGGACGTTCCTTGTTTACTGGGCACTGGGTTTTGGAAATGCGTGTTGTTCTCTGGACAGAGGCAAAGACTGAGCAGCTGTGTGTCACGTGAAGAGCTTGTAAACATTACGCCACGAGCGCCAGAGCACCGTTGAACACAGCCGCACATCTGCAACGACATTACTTTGTTGTCAGGAGTTTGTGGCTTGTCAGCAGAGCTTCTCTGTGTGAGATGAGGAGTCTCATCTGGACTAGGGTTGGGGTAAGAAGAGAAATCTTCAGTAAACCACTCTCCCAAAAACCAAACTCCCTTTTCTTTCCCTTTTCTGTTGATCTGAAAAACGATTCGCTCCATGAGTCAAACCCTGTGGTCTGATCCGAAACCTGGGTTTTGTGATCCTTTACATTACTGGAGGGGTACAAAGCCTGGCAGCATTGGGGTGTGGCGCAGTGAGAGTGGGAACTGTTGTGGGATTTGGGAGCTAATCCAGAGCTAATCATACATGTTCAACACCGAACCTCACTAATGCTATCAGATCCTCGCAGCAATGTCCCTACAGCCTTCACAGATGAGAAGAAGCTGTTGCTGCAGCAAAGAGGAGACAAACTACCTGTTAATGCCCTATGGAATAAACATTGCGAGAGCGGGAATAGTGTCTGTCCGTGTGATATACCGGCATACTGATCCCTGTCCAAAGACTTTTCTGTATTGATTACACTGGGAACACGCACTTATCCGTGGTTTGACCAATGGCCTGCTATAAACAGTGCCGAATTTCCACATCCTGCTGCTTTTAAGACAAAGCCTATTTAGATTATCATGCCAGTCATGTACTCTCACGTGTAATCCACATTATTCCTTCCCTCTGTAATGCCCTTCCTGAATAATAAGCCTCATCCACAAGTGTGTCTTGCCCCAACACACTGTGGCTACATCAAAGACGGCCAGACTTGGGCATAGCCTCCTCCACTTAGTGCAGAGTGCTCAGTGGGACGTTTAGCGGCCGTCCTCCAGCTCATCTATTAGAGATGTGAACACGGGGGTCGTACTCTGGACGCATTAAACTGTGTTATGACAGCCCCATGTTGCCCTTTATGGCTGTTCCTCCTCACGGGCAGTTACGAAACCCCCATGCAAGACAGGGGCCAGGGTCTCCAGTTCCCTCCAATGAAGCAATTAGGGTTGAAACGGCTCCTCGATTACTAAATTAAAGAAATAATCACAGATTAAAATTAATCTTCCTGATAAATTAGCAGTCCTTAATTGGCAATTTGCATGATGCATATGCCCATTTTCAGATCTCCCACTGGTCTCACAACGACCATGTATATTTCCTTCCATAAAATAATCTTTATGCTCCTTAACACTCCTTACTTCGTCTTATTTCACAATCTTTGTGAAGCTGTGCAGGGGAAATTCTGTAAAATCGACCTTTTCCACGGTGTGACCTGCAGTGCTTTGCCACTGTATACATTTTGCTGTTCAAAATAGCTTGTTCCTTTAAATGACAATGAGCCGCTCGCTGTTCACCCCGACCCTGAGCGCACATCAGTGAGGAGCGTGGAAGCTCTGGTTTTTAGCTGTTTTCGCTGGTGTTCTCTTTCTACTCCGTTCTCGTTTTCCACATTTTTACACAGTGCCCTTATTTCTCCACATAAATGTTTTCCAGCGCTGTGATTGGACAGACTCAGACGAGGGGGCGGGGCCATTCTAAACTCTGCACAGAAGCGGAGCAGAATCAGAACGACTCGTTATATCCCATGTTTTCTGACTTAGGAAGCACACAGGAAACTGACTGGGTGGTCTTGTTTCACATTGTGTGGGTTGGTGGGCTCCAGATACACATTAATGTGTACAGGCACAAGAACAACTTCTTATTTACAATGGCAGAACCTCTTGTCCACTTTAAGACTTTTGTTGAAGCTTGTTTGCCTTATTTCTAGACATTTTCACGCATAATTATTATTAATCATTCCGTGTTTATCGCCAAATACTTACTCATTCAGTGAAAACCTTGGTCTGATATTGAGCTGTGGGCAGCGTGAGGAACCCTTGACCCTTGGAACAGCCACACAGTGAGCGACAGTTGTTACTGCTGCAGTTTGTATATACATGATAGCATGCTGCTTTTAACCAGCTCAGTGAGAGAACCCTGTACACGGCGCTGGATCAAAGGGAACCGCAACATTAAAGTTTTACACTGTCAAAGCGCTTAAAGCACACATTACGAGGAATACGCCAGCTTTTATATAATACACAGCCACTGACGGCACCACACACTTCTTTTGTATTGAATGCTCTTCCATATACTTCAAAGCGCCCCCCTCGTGCAGCAGTGCGGCCTCTCCCTGCCGAAGGCTCCGCGTCGTGCCCTACTGCATTTGGGGCAGGCAAAGGCTGAAGCACAATTGCAGCAAACAGCAATTACCCGCCATGGAGGGCCTTATTATCCTGGACATTGATTAATAAAGCTTGAACGAGCGCAGAGGGGACAGAGATGATTGGGCCAGCGGAAAGAAAAAGCCGCCTGGAATCTGCAGGTTTCAGATAAAAACGCTGCTCTCTGCCAATTATCCACCAAAGCCTCCGCTCTATCCACCAACCAAGCAGATTTGTTTAGGGATAGCTCTCCAGAGACCCATGCCCAACAAACAAGCTGGCATATTTGTGTGTGAGGAGGACAGAGGGTGGAGTTAGGAGGGGGCGAGTGTGGTCAGCAGTGCCAGGGAGGCGGGAGAAGAGCCAGGGGATCAGGCGAAGGAGGATTTCCCTGTTGGATCCGGAGCTGATTAATGAATTGCGGCAATATGACCTCAGGCACTGTGCTGCTGCACCGGTCTACTAGCGCGCAAAGCTAAGGGAGTGGGTCCGGCTGCGTGTTGCCCAGGCAACAGCTTGCGCATGGGTGGAAGTGTGTGCATGCTTGTACTTTGTAAGCGTGTGTATGTGTGATGCTCTTACTTGCTTCACTGTATGTGACTGATTTGAAAGTAATTGCAATGGGCATTAGCCATTAAATAGGCATTGTGCAAGTCGGCGTACAGTGGTTAGCTTTATTAAATGACCTAAGTATAATGAAACTATTATGTAATGAGAATATTCTGACACTGAGATGTGATTGGCTGATACCAAGGCATTATACAAACAGCAGAACGTCCCCATCCTGGCATTACAGCTACATTCACGCAAAGCATAATAATAATTCACCTGTAGCATAGCAACAACGGCGCCATTGTGCGTCAAACCGCAAATAAACTTTCTTAACGACTAAAAATAAATATGAATAAAGAACCATTTTTTATTAGTAAAAGCACATCTTATTTATTTACACAGACACATCCATGCTCCACCCACAAACACATACATTCATAGCAACTGTTGCTATGAAAGAAAGAACTGATTAACTTGTGGAGCATCCTCCATATCTCTGCTTTTAAAATGAGGCTACAGATCAGTATGCAGCTACAGTAGCTACATCAACTCATCAATAACAGTCGCCTAAGTGGGACAAAGGTGGGAGTCCAGGGGACCACAGTCGCTCTCGTTTTCTCTGGATGGTCAGGATGGCCTTCCCTCTCTCCTCATCACCCACACAATGCAAGCTAGTTCACCTGTTAGCTAGCAGAACAGATCTGGACAGTTAGCATTCCCCTCCTGTTTCCTGTGGTGTTGTGTTAGCAGCAGTTTGAAGAGAAGAAGAGACAGGTAGCTTAGAGTGTCCATGAGGACGGATGTGATGCCCTCATCTGCCCAGGCTGTGGCTCTGTGTGTAAATAGAATGGGTATAGTTAGAGATGACTCAAATGGGGAGGCGCTCATGTTATTTTCTTCCAATGTTGTCGCTCACGTACGCGAGGTCAAAGGTGTAATTTCGTAAGCTGTGAGCGACATCCTACTTCCAAGCTGCTTGCATATCTTCCATAACGTGTAATCTCAGGATTCTGGTGTGGTGAATATGTTTACTTTTCAGCAGGGCCCACGCAGTGTGGCTTTATACAGTATAGACTCCCACAGCATTTGCTACTCGCCTTTTAGAGTTGCATTATATGAGCTGTGTGTGTGTACCAGGAACATATCATACTGTGGGAACCAAAACCTGTTTACGCACTTACACTGTGGGGAATTGCCTTGCTTGTGAGGACCCCACAATGTAACCATTACATTTTAAGGTTAAGCTAGTAGTACTTGTGGAAAAATGATGTCTCCACAAAATGAACTGAAATCTGTGTCCCCACAATGCACATATAAAAGATTGTGTGTCAGAGAGAGAGAGAGAGCGAGAGAGAGAGGGCCTGACTCATGACAGTGTCATAGTGTACACTCTGTAATAGGAATGCAGTGGGTTTCTGGCTCTGCTAAAGTAGTAGCAAAGGCTAGGTGCTGTTGACACCTGTCACTGCAGTGTGGGCCCAGTCTCTCTCTCTCTCTCTCTCTCTCTCTCTCTCTCTCTCTCTCTGTCCCCTCGCTGTGCTGAAGGCTGATCAGACTGCATCTGTGGGCAGCATCTGCTGTCTGCTCTCAGCCTCGTCCCTCTGCCAATCCTGGACTCGCCGCTCTGCCGGAGCCATTTTTGGGTCGTGAGCAATACACAAGCACCCAGAGCGGCCGGTAATTACCCAGTCCCTATGGCCTCTCTCTTTCTCTCTCTCTCTCTCTCTCTCTCTCTCTCTCCATCTCCCTGATTTAGCGACTCTGTCTCTGTTGGCCTCTCTAACTCTCCTCACCCTGTCTCGCATCCTCTCTCTTTTCTTCACCTTGCCTTCTGTCCACCTCTCATCTATGCTCACTCGCCCCGACTCTCTCCCTCTACCTCTCCCTCTGTTACATTCAGCTGCTGACCTGACTGCCCAAGTCCAGATGGGATGGCCACTGTGAGACTAATGAAGCAGTCTTCACTGTCTGAGTCTCTTCCTTTCTCTCTCTCTCTCTCTCTCTCTCTCTCTCTCTCTCTCTCTCTCTCTCTCTCTCTCTCTCTCTCGCTCTCTCGCTCTCCTCATTGCAACACCTATGTCATGCGTATGATTCGAGTTACATATAAACACTATCTATAACTTGAGTGTTGATAAAAGCATAATCAATGCCCACTCAATTAGGAACTCCCACCCTATGTGGTCATTTCCTGAGCCCCTCCTACCCTCCTCTATGTCCATTAAATAGATACAGTTTCCTGCTGTAGTCCAACTCTCATAATCAGTCAGTCTCTGACCACAAGACCATTGCTGACCGTAGCTTATTTTAGAGGCGGAAACCAACAGTATCACAAGAGGTTGCCTAGAGAGAGACTAGACTAACACAAATTGTTCTTCAGCTCCACACAAGAAAGGCAAAGCTACAAGGTGGGTGTTTCCGATAAAGTGGCCAGTCAGCCCTAGTCCTGTTGAGTCCTAGTCATTAAATTAGCCGCTTCAACCGTGGCTCTCCGAGAAAGAAAAGTAGAGGTCTGCACTCTCCTGACCACCTGACTGACCAGCACACTGGATATTGATTCGAAGCCTGTGGCGTGTGCATATCAGTGTGTAGGGGTTTGTGTGTGTGTGTGTGTGAAAGAGAGAGTGATATAGAGAGAAAGACATAGACATCTGGCCTTTGTTGATATTGCGCTGTCATCCAATCCTACCTCATCTCCCTGTGCTCCCCGTGTCTGGTCTTATGGGAGGTGGCAGATATGCTTTGTGGGCTGGCAGTGATAGTCCCCATCAAACACTCGTTCCCCAGTGTCCACTTTAGCTACTGTGCGGCCGAACTCTTTGTGTGTACCGTTAGAGTACTTTAGAATAGTGCACGAATACAATCCTACTGTTTGTCACAGCTATGCGCAGGGAATTGACCCAGAAGAGGTCTGCCTCAATTATATAAACACACTTATATACACCACACCCAGTCCTGTAATACCTGTATTTGTGAATTGTGGGGACATCACATAGCCTTCCATTCATTTTGTGGGGATTCGTCGTTAGCTTTTACAGAAGTGCTACTAGTTTAACGCTAACATAACCTTAGCCAGAGGTTAAATCTAGCCTTCACCTTCAAATGTAGTGATTTGGAGTGTGGGGACCACTATGAAGACAAGTCCCCACAATGTGAGTGTGTAAACATGTTTTGAACCCCACAGTGTGGTATATTTCTAGCATACACACACACGCGCACACAAACACAGATAAAACAGTCTTGTAAACAATATGAGTCTGTTTTTACGACTCTGACCTAATCCCCACCACCAATAAAGCTGGCTAAGCCGACTCGTATTTTTTAAATTATAATTCATAAACCCGTACACAGAGTTTCTACGTTCCGTTTGTTCACTTCAATAATGATCTCCTAGAAACCCATTTCTTCCCTCCACAGCGGAATGGTGTTTTCATTTGTTTGTGATTAGAGTGTCATGCCACGGAGCGTATATCTCTGACGGAGCCCATTTCTGAAGTTGAAATCTCCAGGGAGGACGTTGGAGATTGCTCCGCGTGCTGTAATTACGAGAAGGCCTCACGGATGTGGACAGCAGCTTCATTGTGACTCCTGTTTTGGCCAAGAGCACGGCTCCATAGCTTTATTACTGGCATTTCTATTCCACCGGTTTCTCTGTTCAGACACCCACAAATATATATATATCTTTTTTTTCTTTTAAATAAGGTTTGCTCAGTTTGCTAATGAAGCTAATTAGCAAACTCCGTTGTTGGTGATGCCCTTTTCTCAGGCCTCTGAGAGCAGGCTGAGTGACACGGCTGTGAGCGTTCCCTGTTTCTGGCGACTGAGGAGGATTTAACTGAGTAAAACTCTTTTATTCGAGTTCATCTTTCCAAACAAACTTGCGGTAATTGTGGCACAGGAGACTTAGGTCTCAAAGGCTATGTTCACAACGCTGAGGCGCCTCAACCTCTGGGTTTATCCGGATCTAAGAGCAGGATTGAGAGCATTAAGGAGGTCATGACTGTGCAGTTGAAAATGTTAAACGGTTTTATTAAATGTTTAACAAGAACTACTGGGTTGCCAGTAATAGCTCAGAGATTGTTGTGGGGTAGATATCATTATGGAAATGTGATCCTTTTACAGCTGTGACCCTCCCCAAGTGTCGTTTCACCCCTGAATAAATAGAAACCTGTATGGAATCTTCTGTTTCTGGTACCTTCCTGGCTCGGTGTAAATACATTACCGAATGGAATGATCCTGTTCTAGCTCCACCCCCTGTGTAAATACATCCCACTCTGGCTCCGCCCCCTGTGTAAATACATTACTGAATGGAATAATCTCGCTCTAGCTCCACCCCCTGTGTAAATACATCCCGCTCTGGCTCCGCCCCCTGTGTAAATACATTACTGAATGGAATAATCCCGCTCTAGCTCCACCCCCTGTGTAAATACATCCCACTCTGGCTCCGCCCCCTGTGTAAATACATCCCGCTCTGGCTCCGCCCCCTGTGTAAATACATTACCTCTGACTCCGCCTCCTGTGTAAATACATTGCTGAATGGAATAATCCCGCTCTAGCTCCACCCCCTGTGTAAATACATCCCGCTCTGGCTCCGCCCCCTGTGTAAATACATTACTGAATGGAATAATCCCGCTCTAGCTCCACCCCCTGTGTAAATACATCCCGCTCTGGCTCCGCCCCCTGTGTAAATACAT
This sequence comes from Hoplias malabaricus, assembly GCF_029633855.1. Taxonomy (NCBI): domain Eukaryota; kingdom Metazoa; phylum Chordata; class Actinopteri; order Characiformes; family Erythrinidae; genus Hoplias; species Hoplias malabaricus. Next base: position 69,229,372 of record NC_089803.1, read on the forward strand.
TACCTCTGACTCCGCCCCCTGTGTAAATACATTACTGAATGGAATAATCCCGCTCTAGCTCCACCCCCTGTGTAAATACATTACTGAATGGAATAATCCCGCTCTAGCTCCACCCCCTGTGTAAATACATCCCGCTCTGGCTCCGCCCCCTGTGTAAATACATTACTGAATGGAATAATCCCGCTCTAGCTCCACCCCCTGTGTAAATACATCCCGCTCTGGCTCCGCCCCCTGTGTAAATACATTACTTCTGACTCCGCCCCCTGTGTAAATACATTACTGAATGGAATAATCCTGCTCTAGCTCCACCCCCTGTGTAAATACATCCCGCTCTGACTCCGCCCTCTGTGTAAATACATTACTGAATGGAATAATCCTGCTCTGGCTCCGCCCCCTGTGTAAATATGTTCCTATGTGGAGCCATCCTAATGTAACTGCACCCCCTAAGCATAAATGTCCCTAAATGGAACAAGCCTTTTCTGGCTCCGCCCCTGAGTAAAAATGTTCCTAAATGGAATAATCCTATTTTGGCTCCGCCCCCTGAGTAAATACAATCCCATATGGGACCACCTTCTTCTGGCTCCGCCCCCTTTGTGAATACACTCCAGTGTATAACCGCCTGCTCTAGTTCAACCCAGGCCCCTCCCACTGGCTGTGAGCTGTGAGTCTGGTTCCACATTGATTACGTGAAATTAAATCCATGCCTCGATTCTTGCTGTTTATTATTTAGAATTTTTAGTGGAATTCATTTTATTTTCTCGTCAACTTTAGGCCCCATGAATGCCTGTCATCAAACACTCGAGCACTTCTGCAGATACGAGGGATTACTCGCCGTGTCACACTGTTTTTGTATTTTCATAGGCATGGATTCTTCCTCTGTTCCAGTTGACTTGCTTTCCCTCAATTTGTGCTGTGAGGAGACAGGTAGCACTGAGCCTCTGCGGCTCAGTAGAGAGGAACCGGACGACTCAGCCGGCGATCCATGTTTCTGTGGAATTATTCAGACACTAGTGCTTTCTCCCTGCTATGGATATCATGAGAGTGAGAAAACCCATTTGACCCTCCGCATTCTTCATCTCCAAATCACAGATGACAGCATTAAACGCTTATGGGAATATCAGTAAAGTGTGCTCTCATAAGAAAGAGAGAGAAAGAGTATTTAATGTGTGTCGTTCCTGGTCTTATAAATGTTCTCTCTCTCTCTCTCTCTCTCTCTCTCTCTCTCTCTCTCTCTCTCTCTCTTTGTCGTATTCCTAGTTCTCCAAACGCTGAGTAGATGAAAAGCACTTAATCTGTCAGGATATGTCAGGAGAAGGGAGGAGTGTTGATGGGTTGGGGTGGGGGGGGAAGAGGGTGCCATCATACATTTAAAAACGGCATCTTCCTCTTCGCACCTCTCCCTCCTCTACCTCTTCTTCCTCCCGTCTCTGCTCCATCACCTCGGGTTCCCAGGGTGCCTCTCTTTTCACCTGCGAAAAACGTACACACACAAACATGTTCACACACATGCGGCGTCTTCCCTCTCCGGTCGGTTTAATAAACCCAGCCGGGTTGTTTTTCTACCCCTGAGTGCTCTCACCACCCTCAGAGTCCCTTCCACTTCTCCACAGCTGCTCAGTCGGCTCACTTCCTGCCCACATCCACCGAGCACCTCTCCACAGTCGGCTTGATGTGGAATGGGTGCTAATTCCAGCAAATGAGATGCACCCACCGTGGAAAACAAAACAAAAAACCAGCACTAGGTTTCTCATGCCTTGTTGTGCTGAGACGTTCGCTATCTGCAGGATACGCAGGTCCAGAGAAGCACATAGACCTGAGAGCACCTGAGGAGGGAGAGATGCAGATGTTCCACCCTGTGAGAAGCTGCTGCGTAGGCTAGTTGTTTCGGGGTGTGTTTATTTCCTATGGGGTTTGTCAGGCTTTTATTTTGCTGCCCCCAATTTGGATTTTGGCCAGCGTAGCACACCAGGGTGCAGTGTAGACTCAGGAACTGATTCGCGAAGGAGCTGACCACACCAAGAACATACCTTCAGTGGCTAAATAGCATTAGCATTGCTATCCCAGCGCAAAATTACATCATCTGAAAAATGGCACAGTCGCTAATGAGTTATAGCTAGTTAGCCTGTTAGCTTATGCAGATGAGGTTCTGCTAATTGGTCCCCCCATGTTTTCATTCGGTGTGAGACACATTAGCATTTTTGGAGAAGTTTTCCCACTTAATGTTGCAAACTTATGCACAAGCCTTGTCTAAAACAGACTGGGGAAAGAAACAAGGAACGCTTCTTCGGGGAATATCACGCCAGCAGGAGTGGAAGGAGCATGTCACTTTGGCTTGACCTTACACGGCGTGGCCGTGCCGCTATCGTAGCCGAGGAGCAGGGACGGGAGAGATGTGGGGCGGCATGTTTGATGATATCCCCACCATCTGCTCCATTAAAATGCACCAGGGTTGCTCCCTCTTTGCCCGGAGCTTCTGCTGACTCACAGTCTGTCAGCAGCTCGCCGCTCTGAATGACGGAGCTCCACTCGATGGGTCACGCTAACACTTGCCAGGGACGTTTAAGATGCTTTATCACGCCCTTCAGCGGGTCTACAAAGTTGCCGGAGAAAGGCCGTGAGAGGCTTTAGTGAGCATGCTCCGTGGCCTTTGTGGTTTGTCTACTTTTAAAGTCGAACCAGAGAAGATTGGAAATGTCGTAGCGGTGATCATCAAACTGTAGGGCATACGATTTCCAGAAGGGGAGCCAGTAAAGGACTGCACTGAGACACAAAGCTAGTTCCCATTAGTGCAAACACTTTGGCATGGAGTCATTATTCCTGGACATAGGAGGACCAGGTCACCTTCCTCCTTTCTCCTGTCCACATTATCATTCCACTAGACCCACGTCTGCCCCCCTTTGGTGCATTATGGTGCTATCATATCTTCGCTATCCTCAGGAGTGAATTACTGATTAATCTGTCAGGCCATGACATAAAAAAGCACATAAATCATTTATTGATCTCTCTCTCTCTCTCTATCTCTCTTTTACACACTCATTTCCTCAACATGAATATTCAGTAAATATTCAATGACTATTCCGCATGAGCTGACGCACTTGGAGAATGTCAACAGTACGATGAGCCCCAGCACCCCTCAGGAGGCCAAGGTGTCCTCCCCCAAGCTCAGCTTTTTTAAAAGGCTATGAAAAGTACATCTCCTGAGTCGTTTTCAATTCAGGGAAGCTATCGCTTCTTTTTAATTATTTATGAGCACGGTTTCTTAAGCCGGATCACCGGGAGAACAAAGAAAAAGTGAAAAAAAAATGCTTTCCTTTAAAAAAGTACAAGCATTTCCAGGCATGGAGAACAGATGTTGACCACTGTTTCCATGGTAATATGTCTTATTTGAACATTTTTGCTGTATGAAAAATCTAGGCTAGTGTTTGTGTGTGTGTGTGTGAGTGACTCTTTTCCATATGCCTGTGGCAATGTGTCCTTCAGGTTTTGCAATATCCAAGCTTTTGATAAAACAGCCATTGCGGAAGGCTTTGAAGCGATCCTTTTGAATGAGAACTGCATGCGATTTTCCTCTCACGTGGCTAACGTACATCTCCACCACTGTAGATGTTTTTCACGGGCAATTACCGTGACCGGTAGCTGACCCTGACTCCTGTACCAAGCCTTATCACTGGGCCCGTGATTGGTTCTTCTAGCAGCGCACCTGAGAAGAGGGGGGAAAAAAAATCTCTTTTCATGCCCCTGAACAGCTAATAGATCATTCTGGACTGATGTAGTCAAATAGCTTTTTGCAAAGCAGGACAAATTCGCCCTTCACTGCAACAGCTCCGGTGAGTTAGCGGAGACTAGCTCGTGTGGAGAACACAGGAACATACCACATTAATGCGTCTATGGCTTCCTCCTGAAGCTTTTACAGACTACACCACTGTGTTACCAGTTTCCTCTTTGAAGACCCCTGTACCATCCTGTAACAGAATGCAATTTTTTAGATCTCAGTAGGGCTATAGACTTTTGCATTTGGCTAATCGTGGAGCTGATGCTAATGCTACAGCTTGAACAGTCAAAGTGTGTTACATCACATTTCAGTAAGATCTTAGTGGAAGTATCAGTACATGCATTATAAAATTTTTCCTGACATATGCCTGTTTTGATGTTGCTCCTGTCCACTGGGGGTGCTGTTTAGATAGTTAGTTAGTTTGTTTATTTTGATGTTGCTCCTGTCCACTGGGGGTGCTGTTTAGATAGTTAGTTAGTTTGTTTATTTTGGTGTTGCTCCTGTCCACTGGGGGTGCTGTTTAGATAGTTAGTTAGTTAGTTAGTTAGTTTGTTTATTTTGATGTTGCTCCTGTCCACTGGGGGTGCTGTTTAGATAGTTAGTTAGTTTGTTTATTTTGATGTTGCTCCTGTCCACTGGGGGTGCTGTTTCACTAAATGCACTCAAACTCTATTGTGTTCCTGAAGAAAATCTACAGAAACAGTGCTGTAAACTGTATGTTGCGTGGTCCAAAATGGCTCCCTACTCACTATTCCATACTCACAGTGCACTATTGTAGGGAACTGAAATCAGGAAGTTAGCATAGGGTTAGGCTTAAAATTAGATGCCGTTGATTGGAGCTTAGGTTTATGGTTAATTTTAAAAAATAGAGGTTTTCAGGATAGCATCCACAATTACATCTAGTATAATTCATATGACTCCTAGATGTTGTGTTTTAGTGAATCGTGTTTGAATGTTACCTTGAGAACAGACTGTTTAGATGTATTGAAATTGTATAGCTTATATATAATTTGAAGACATTCATAAAGGATAAAGTCTTATTTATGATTTTGGAATAGTGTGCTGCTATAACCCTCTAAGACACATTTCCTTAACTTTGCAAAGTCTCTTTTCATTTCTAATATATATTCTACTGTATTTTCAGGCTCCACTCAACAAGTCCTAAGCCCACTCTCAGTTCAGAGTTCCCTGGAGCACTTGAGTCTAGGTTTTGGATCAACAGCTTAGCAAGGTCACAGCATTACAGACAGGGAAGGACACAAGTCCATAGTGAATCACACCAACACTCCCCCTGTCCACTCGGGTCTTAGACTCCCTAAGCCAATTGCCGTCTAATTGCCCATTACTACATGCTGCTTTCCTGTGGCCAGATGTCCATCTCGGTCCACACGTTGAATATGCATACATCCACAGGCCTGGCTGCTATTTTCCTGACTGTATTGTTTGTTTAACTTTGAGTGATGGCCAGCTCCCACCCACGGTAGAGGAAGCACAATGGCAGTCGGAATCGGACCCAGTCGGGTCATGAATATGCAGGAGCACCTGCCGGACGGCAGCGCTCTTCAGGTTCAGTGCTTCAGTGCGGAGACAGGACTTTGGATTCCGACAGCGGAGATGGGAAACGAGTGGAATACACACACACACAAAGTACACAAAGGGGGAAAATGGTGGTTGTTAGCAATTCGGAAGCTAAATGTCACAAGCCAGTCCAAGTCAACAGGAAATTTAGGGGGTACAGGTTTGTATTAGAGTGTGTGTGTGTGTGTGTGTGTGTGTCCATTTGGCCATGCATCTATGCTTGTCTAGAGCACCCTCTCCCGTGGAATACACATTAAGCCTATGTCTTGGTTTGATCCTGCACCTGCAAGTGAAATCCTGACTGTCACACTTCCGGTGGGTGATGCAATGCATAGGAAACTTTGGGAATGGGGCACAAGCCTGAGGGCTGGAACACTCCTTCGCCAGCAGGGTGGTCCTGTGGGGATTCCCAGCTTTTGGCCTGTTGAACAGTGCTTTGAAGATTGGAGTGTGGCTGGAGGAAGATAAAGGTAACCCACAGAGTTAACGCTACTGCACTGACTGTGAGTTTAATAGACTCCACTGTTTGCTGTGGGGCACTAATACAAAAATATGATCAGCAGAAACATGTGTGTTATTTCTCTGTAATACATGCACACACACACTCTCTCTCTCACACACACACACACACAAACGACTATTTAAGATAAACCTAGCTTTGCAAATGTTGTGTCTAATTAGAATAATGGTGTCAATAGTGTTACTTGGAGAAACTCATGCTCATGCTGGTCCCCAAAAGAACATTTTGATGTACACACCCTTTGTTTCTTTTTAAATGAGATGTGTGTGTGAAGAGCCTTTCTACAGTGAGTGAACCTCAACTTAGTGTGAAAGTTTTCCTGGAACTGTGACTGTGAATTCAAACCAAGAGGGTGTACCTCAAGCAATTGTAAAGGAAAGCATTTATGAAGAAATCACTTGTTCAGTCATTTGGGGACCTGGAGGCCACCAACTCTGTATCCTGTGTGTCCGAATACACCAAAGAAAACGAGACATTTAGATTCAGCTCTGTTTCCTACGTGAAAAGCAAATATTTCAGAATTGCCCCGCCCACTTATGTGAGGCTCTCCAATCACAGGTCTGGACCCGTGTTTATGTAAGAGCGCAGAAAACGGAGAAAATGAGAATAGGAGCGGCTCATTAACATTTAAAGAAACAGAAACTGGCTGTTTAGACGGGGGGAGAATGCTCCTGTGGGGTTTGGTCCTTGTAGGCTGCTCCTCATGTTGTTAGCATAGAGAGATGTTAAAGTATGTACAAAAATAATGTTCATCAGACGTTTGGGAATTATTTGGTTGGTCCACTGGTGTCAGTTGAATAGAAATGTAGTTTGATTGGGCCTCCAGTAGTGGTGAGGTTTGAAATGAATGTAGCAGGGTTTGAAGCTGGGGACCCACTCAGGGTTTAGCAGATAGTTCTTAGGTTCAGCTCAACGTTCAGACCTAATTAAAGCTGTAGAGCTCACAGAAGATTGAAGGTGTGTGAAGGAAGACATTAGAGGAGAGGGTGCTTGGGTAAACAATGCCAGAGAGAGAGAGAGAGAGAGAGAGAGAGAGAGTGTTAGAAAAAGCAGCAGTGTTCCACTGACTACATTCAGAGGCAAAGGGAACATAAGGAAGCAGGTGAAAGGAGGTGGGAGTGGGTTTTTTTATTGTTGTTGTTGTTTTTTTCTGCACATGTCCATGCCAGCTCTGTCTTTCGAAGGCTATTTTTCTCATAGTTGCTTTGGACTAGAGCTAAAGAGGGTACAAAGTTGTTCTGTAATGGGTTCAGGAAACATTGCAGCTTCATTTAAAGGGAAAACACAACATTGAAAATTGGCCATTTGGAGGACGTTCAGGGGTCCTGTGGTTAGGCTGGTACATTGTCCCATTTCCCTTCGTCTCTACAGGGTTCCATAAAACCATTAAGGTTATTAAGAAGAGAAGGGGCTGATTTGTGTTCATTGACGGCCTGTCACGGGGTCACGTCGAGTTTACCTTCTGCCTGCTGGATGGAGCTGAAGTCAGCATACATTAATGGCTCAGTCATGGAAACATCATCGTAATGTGATTACATTGTCTTAAGTAGGACCACGGATATGAGGTCTGAGCTGTGGATGTGTGTGGGCACCTAATTGTGAGCGTGTGTGGGTGTGTTTGTGTGCGTATAAATGAATCACTGTAAATTATACGCTACATGTCAGTGCAGCACAATGGTGCCTGCGGAGCTGCTAGCCTGCCAAGGCCACAGGTTGTATTTCGTGGCTGCCTCTCTTTGTCTACAGTGATTTCTAGCAAGCAGGAGGGGGACAGCTACAAGCTACGCAGGAAAATAGATGCGCAGGAGCGAAGACGGCCTGCGTTTGCCGTCGCTCTTTTGGCTGACGAGGCAGACTAATAGGAAAGGCTGATGACAAACCGCTCAAGACGTGGCGCTTTGCATTGTCTCTATTTTCTTGTTCTCTCCCTCTTTGGTTTTTTGTTTGTTTGTTTGTTTGTTTGTTTCAAATCACACTCTCAGTCCCATTGCCAAGGAATGACATTTTCACCCTCCTTTTGTCTCAAAGCGAGGAATCAGAGAGAGCGAGAGGGAGCAGGAGATGAAGAGGAGCCACACAGCTGAATTCGTATAAGCTTGTTGTTAGCATGCTAAGTATAGCCTCGCTTTCTGAGGCACTAACAAACAGCAGTGCTCGTGTGGTTCTTTCAGGCTGATTTGGGATCTGTCAAGTCCTGGATCCACCTCTATATGCTTCTGTTATGAGTCTTTAAAGTAGTTTCAGAGCTGGATGGTCTGAGCGGGTCATGTTAGCAAGTGAGCTAGCTAGTGCATGTTAAACGGGACAAGCTCACTTTTCAGTGTTTGAAACACTGTCAAACAGTGCCACCCTCTTGTTGTTTTTTTTTATGGTTTAGATGTTAAAAGATACTCGTAAATGTGACCTGTGAGACTAGCGCAGACGTTCCCTGGTAGATGAAGTCTGGTCTCAGCCACCTGTCTGTTGTAGTAGATGATTTAGATGTTAATGCTAATGTCAAGCTAACATTAACCAAAATGAACTCCAGTACTGGCTTTATTGATCAGTCCCTATGCACCCCATGCCTTACTGCTGTGTGGTCTTGTGGTCAGCGTATTGTAATGAGATGAGACATGAATATCGACAGGACATCAGCCGTCAGCCATCAGCCGGAGAGTGGGCAGTGAGTCAGGGAGGAGAATGAAGATGACTAATGTTACCTTTCTCCATCCATCTCTGTGTCCAGTGGGCTGGGTAATGACTCTCCATGACACCTTCACTTACTCTCTCTCTCTCTCTCTCTCTCTCTCTCTCTCTCTCTCTCTATGGGTGTATGTTTCTGACCTGTGGTTATGTGCACTGGCCTTTTCCAGCAGCTTCTTTCTGTCCACCCTCATTGAGAGACAGGACAAGGCTTTGCCCTGCATTTCCTATCCTGTTGTTTCAACACACACTCTCTCTCTCTGTCTCTCTCTCTCTCTCTCTCTCTCTCTCTCTCTCACTATCTATTATTCTGTGCTTCTGTTTGTCTGAATGCAGTGAGGAGGAGTCATTGGGGATCACTGTTTTTTGCTTGAGTAACAGATAGTGTCTGTTGGAAAAGTGTGCATGAGAGAGGGGGAGGGAGAAAGAGAGCGGTAGAGAGAGGGAGAGAGGTGTGAGGGTCAGAGAAAGAGAGAGAGAGAGATTTGAAAGGCAAGATTAATTGAGCAGGGACTGTAGAGGGGTGGATGTGAACTTGCTGAATCTAGGATATCTTGTACTCCATCTATCTCTTTCTTTTTTTCCTTCATCCCAGTCTCAGAACCTCTGTATCTTTCTTTCTTCATCCCTTTAGTTCCATCCATCTCTTTTTCTTTCGATTCCTGCACCCCCCCCCCTCCCCAACCCACACACTCATTTATTTCTCCCTCTCTCGCTCACTTATCTGAAAGGTGAGCTAAAGAATAGTGCACCCAATGCCAGGTGTCAGATAGAGGACTACACAGTTCTTCCAGTGGGCCGTGGTGCAGAGGAACAGTTGATGGAGCACCAGACACGTACCTTTTGAGTGAAGTCTTGGTCGAGCTGGTGTCCATGGCTCTTTTGGCACCATGTAGATTATAGAGAAATTCCTGAGACCTTTTGCTGAAGTGTGTGTGTGTGTTGGTGGGAGTTTAAGGCCTATGTGAGTGATCCTAATTTGCATAGCTGCTGGTGAAGGCCTGGAAACATGTCTTCTGCCTTATCAGTACTTCCTCATGACCTTTTTCTAGAGAAGCCAACCACAGTGCTTAAGGACATGTGGGTTTGTGTCTCGCTTGGTGTCTGTTTGTCTTCCTCTGCTATCAGCTGCACACACACACACACACAGGAGCTTTGCTAATGTTAATTAACTACCAGTATATTAACCTTGAAGGGGTATGATATCTGCAATAATGTTGTTTATGATTTTTGTCATCTCTCTCTCTCTCTCTCCCTCCCTCCCTCTCTCTTTCTGAGAGGTCATACTCTGCTCGGAGAAAGTTGATTAAACCCTTTTCATCATCTTTATATGCCACTGAGCCCAATCATCATTCCTGCGAGTTGGCTCTAATGTTTGTTTGTGTTGCTGTAAAGGTTTAGCCTAATGGACCTTGCTAATGAATGAATCATACATTTCATTTGAGAACCCGCTGCGCAAAGCTTTCTGCTCTTTTCATTAGGTTTTGTAGGAAGTCACACACACACACACACACACACTCCTTTGGATTTTTACATTAGTTTTAATTCATTATGCTTGTTGTTGAAGGATGTGTTCTAATTCAGTGGAGAAGAGAAAAATGCAGGCGCTGATTGGGAGCGAAAGTTGTTGGATTTGCTTCCGTTTCAGCAGTACATTCAGAAATTAAATTGCCCCCCACCACTTCCCCACACAGTGGCAAATGACAGCTATGGCCCAAAAAGTTTCCTACTCATAGTGTTGAGTATGTTCTCCCTGTGTCTGCGTGGGTTTCCTCCGGGTGAACGTCTGTGAGGAGTGTGGTGTGTTCTCTCTGTGTCTGCGTGGGTTTCCTCCGGGTGACTGTCTGTGAGGAGTGTGGTGTGTTCTCCCTGTGTCCGTGTGGGTTTCCTCCGGGTGACTGTCTGTGAGAAGTGTGGTGTGTTCTCTCTGTGTCTGCGTGGGTTTCCTCCGGGTGACTGTCTGTGAGGAGTGTGGTGTGTTCTCCCTGTGTCTGCGTGGGTTTCCTCCGGGTGACTGTCTGTGAGGAGTGTGGTGTGTTCTCCCTGTGTCTGCGTGGGTTTCCTCCGGGTGACTGTCTGTGAGGAGTGTGGTGTGTTCTCCCTGTGTCTGCGTGGGTTTCCTCCGGGTGACTGTCTGTGAGGAGTGTGGTGTGTTCTCTCTGTGTCTGTGTGGGTTTCCTCCGGGTGACTGTCTGTGAGGAGTGTGGTGTGTTCTCCCTGTGTCTGCGTGGGTTTCCTCCGGGTGACTGTCTGTGAGGAGTGTGGGTTTCCTCCGGGTGACTGTCTGTGAGGAGTGTGGTGTGTTCTCCCTGTGTCTGCGTGGGTTTCCTCCGGGTGACTGTCTGTGAGGAGTGTGGTGTGTTCTCCCTGTGTCTGCGTGGGTTTCCTCCGGGTGACTGTCTCGAATGAATGCTTTTGTCATGATTTCCCTCAGGAAAACGCACTGCAAAAGTACGTGTCTCGATTTCATGGGAATCATATTGTATCCAGATGTACGTTGCTGGTTGCTGTGATGATCAGCTGATGTGTCGTGGTGGTCAAAGTCTTGTCGTAAACACTAGAGAGGCTTCACTTCATTTAAGGTGATAAAGCAGAAGATAAGGAGTAGTTCTGGTTCATTTACACTGCTGCTTGTTCACTGGGGAAGCAAATGGATTCACACCTTATCTCTGAGAGGAGGAGAGCGTGCATTTGCTGGGGGCTAATAAAGCGTCCAGCTCTCTGTGCAGCGGTCATCTCTGAGTCTGAATGCAAATGGGCTTGTGCCTGCAGAAGGCTGCAGCAGACTGTTGTAACCCTTCCACGTCCACAGCATTATTTCAGAGCTCTGGCCTTTTGCTGTAATCTTCTGAGAAGGCTGCACGTTAGATATCGAACATCCCTGTGAGGATTTGACTGCATTCAGACACATTGACTTCAGCTGAGGATGTTGTATGACTAGTTCTGGATCTGAAACACCACTAGAACTCATTCCAGAGGGTTTTAGATGGAGTTTAGCCACAGATCCACTACTCTATATCTCCATCTAAAGGTCCTGAAGAACTTTAGAACAAATAAAAGACCCCAGAAAATGACTAGTTGTTCAGTGGCCGTCCTTCTGCTGGTCCGAGGCACTGGTCGATCTGCAGTCAGGTCATGTTCTGGTCAGGGTTATTCAGCAGTGGACAGTGGTCATGGCTTTAAAGTCCTGTTCCACATGGCAAGTGATTACGATCTAATTCCTCCAGCAGAGGCTCAAGTTTAAAAACCTGACGGTGGCTTTTGTTCGTAACCAAGAGTGACATTTTTATAATTACCATTCAGCTTCATGATGTCCCAGCTGGAAAATTGCTGCATTACTTATTCATGTGTCTCGCCATTGCGACGGCGAAGAAGGAGGAAGGGGGGAGAGAGAGAGAGAGAGAGAGAGAGAGAGAGAGAGAGAGAGAGAGAGAGAGAACGAACCCTGGCGTATCTCCGTGTTGATGCTGAAGGACATTTTAGTCATGTGGCGCTTATGAGGCATTTGTACAAGGGCTCTTAGTATTCAGTGGAGACTGTATTGTTACCCGAGAAGGGAGTGGGGGGTGCGTGAGAAAGAGAGAGAGTGAGAAAGGGAGAGAGAGAGAGTGCGTGTGTGTATGTGAGAGAGAGAGAGAGAAAATGAGAGAGAATCAGGGATGGAGAGATAGAAAGACAGAGCTGCTTGTCACCCTGTGCTGAGATGTTATGTCCCTGTGGGTGCTTGACTGCAGGTACAGACGTGGCCTCTCTTTCTCTCTCTTTATAACACACACACACACACACACACACACACACACGCACGCACTCTCTCTCTATCTCTCTCACTCTATCTCTCGCTATGTTCTCTAGGTCTCTCAGTCTTTCTCTTGCTTTTTCTCTCACTTTCTCTCATTCTCTCTCTCTCTCTCTCACTTTCTCCCTCTCCCACAAACTCAGAGTCCACCTCGCAGGGCCCTGTTGCCATGGTAACTGGCGGAGGGAGAGCCGAAGAGTTGGAGGGATCCATTCAGCCTCTGGAATGTAGTCTCTCTCTCTCTCTCTCTCTCTCTCTCTCTGCCCCACCCCTTTTTGATGATCTGTGATTCTCTGATAATGTTGCACTCACTGTAGACAGCAGCTTATCTGCCTATGTAAGTGAATGTATTAGTGTGTGTGTGTGTGTGTGAGAGAGAGAGAGAGAGAGAGAGAGATACATGGCTTTATAAGTGAGTGTTGACTATGATGTCAATGCGCATGGGGGAAGGGTTATTAAAACACCCAAGCCAAGGACTCTGATAAGTGGTCACCCATTAGAAATAGTTTTAGTTACAGTTATGAATGACTTTATATCTCACATCTCTGTGCATATTTTCTCTCTCTCTCTCTCTCTCACTCTCTCTGCTCCCCCTCTCCTGCCCTTCAGCCCCTCTTGGAACCAAGGGGCTTCATTAAAGCCCAGCCCTGACAGCTTAGCTTTAGAAAAAGAACACTCTCGAAAAGGAGAATGAGAAAGGGAATGAGAGAGAGAGAGAGAGTGAGAGAGAGAGAGAGAGAGAGAGAGAGAGAGCAGCTTATCTCGTGTGTTTGCAGTTGTTCTGACACTGATGTGTTGGCACATACTGTGGCTATAATTCAGTGACTTATAAGAGAGGAAAACGAAAAAATGAAATGATTCATTTGCATAAGGAATGAGCTAATAATGTCACAGAGACTGCGTCTGCGGTACAGGGGTTACATTTCGGATTAGAGTCTGCCTCAGTAACGTGGAGAAGAAGCAGATGATAGTTCTCTTGGAGCATAAATTATAAGGCACTGAAACTCTTAAGTGTTTTTTTTTTCTCTCCGTATACAAACATTTATCATCTCTACACACTGGGTCTGTCTCAGCTCCTAGTGCCTTACTGCCCACTGTCTACATAGTTAGCCGACCTACAACGGCCGTCAATGGCCGAAAACTGAGACGCAGTTCAGCACTCAGTGCCCTCACTGTGTGTAGCTATTGTTTACTCCCCTCAGCTCAGAATCACCTTTGAGTTTAGCGCCTGGATTCAGCTCTTGTGTGTTTTCTGTCTATTGTAATTTTTTATTTTTAACAATTTAAGAATAGGAATTCTGGGCGGCACGGTGGAGCAGCAAGTAGCCTTGCAGTCACACAGCTCCAGGAGCCTGGAGGTTGTGGGTTCGATTCCCCGCTCCGGGTGACTGTCTGTGAGGAGTGTGGTGTGTTCTCCCTGTGTCTGTGTGGGTTTCCTCCGAGTGACTGTCTGTGAGGAGTGTAGTGGGTTCTCCCTGTGTCTGCGTGGGTTTCTTCTGGGTGACTGTCTGTGAGGAGTGTGGTGTGTTCTCTCTGTGTCTGCGTGGGTTTCCTCTTGGTGACTGTCTGTGAGGAGTGTGGAGTGTTCTCCCTGTGTCTGCGTGGGTTTCCTCCGGGTGACTGTCTGTGAGGAGTGTGGTGTGTTCTCCCTGTGTCTGCGTGGGTTTCCTCCGGGTGACTGTCTGTGAGGAGTGTGGTGTGTTCTCCCTGTGTCTGCATGGGTTTCCTCCGGGTTGCCCTGTGAAGGACTGGTGCCCCCTCCAGGGTGTATTCCCGCCTTGCGGCCAATGATTCCAGGTATGCTCTGTATCCACCGCGACCCTGAACTGGATAAGGGTTATAAAGTAAGGGTTTTATAAAGTTTCATAGTAGGCAGCATGTTAAAGATCTTAAAGTATGGGTGCATCATACTTCTCAGGAGTGCCAATATTAGGCCCAAAATCCACAGAGGCTCAAGTCATGTATATAAAATGATGTACATGTTCAGTACATATGCATCCACCGTTGATTGACTTCATAGCACACATATGAACACTTGAGAAGCGAGGTGAGGATTTAATCAGACAGCAAGTGCTAGACAGAGACTGAGGATTTGCAAAACAGCAGGGGGCTACAGCAGGGTGTGCTACACATCACTTCATTGGAATGGGTTCAGCAAAGTGCTTGGAAAATCAGGAACTGTTTTTTGTCCTCAATATTTTTGATCTGTGTTTTGTTGAACCCGTGGACGTGGACCCCGCAGGTACGCAGGGCGGACTGTATCTGATTATTACGCTGTAACTTGAACACGCCCTCTGTCAGGTTTCCCTTTGTGCCTCCTTCCTGCGCTTGGTTTGTAGCGGACGTTGCTGTCAGAGTTGACGGAGCTGGCTGATGAAAGCCAGTGTGGTTTACTGTGTGGACAGTAATTAACCCTCGGAGTGAAAGGGATCATTTCAGCGTAATTACAAATCTGTGTAATCAATTTATTTCTGCTTTTCTGTGTGTGGTGCCAAGGCGACTGAACAAGCAAACAAAGGCAAGCATGCGTCTCTTTCTCCTGTAATTATGAACATGTCCAATTAATTACACTCTCACACACACACACACACACACTGGATGGCTGATTTTGTGTCACTGATACCTGATCATGATGCAGAACTTTATTTATTAATTGTATTCAAGTTATAGCTCTGGTTTTTTTTTTAAATAACACACTACACAACAATCTATTAATTATTCTTTTGGATCACAATGTATTTGGGCGCTGTCCAAATATAAACATGAATCTTCTTTATTGTTGATTTATTGGAGATTACACATCAAATAAATGCAGCGATAGTGCTGAGAAACTGATTTACGACCCTTTTAATGGGTCCTATTTCAAAGGAAAATAAATACCCGTTCCAGCTATTAAACTCACCTTAGATACTTTAGACACCTGATCCCATCTCTGACCACTAGGGGCTCTTGAAAGAGCAGGAACAGAGTTACGGCATGTTCTCGGGTCTGGAGATGGAGGATGCTGCTCTCGGCTCTGACCTGAGCCCGGGCTTGAGTCAGCACACGTGGTAGGGGACAAGCGGGAGCTGCGTTAAGTGCTTTAGCACTATGCTTTCACACACACACACACACACACACACACACCTCTCTCTCTCTAGTGGGACAGTGGTCTGTTATCGTGTGAATTAATTATACATTTTGCGTGCTTTTCTCTTGATTTTACCATCATTCGGCTCTTTATCTGCGGTGGACCGCTTGTGTTTGGGGTTTTTATTAAACAGTGTAAATCATTATTGAGCGCTCTCCACACCTCCCCCACCCCCCACTCAGCTCTATTGTGGGAGACCCTCCGAAACAGAGCGGCCCTCCACTTATCTGGGCCTGCACACACTGTAATTACATCCCTGTTGATGGTATCGCTCCTAAAAGTGCGGCATCACCTCCACTCAGGAGGCCGCTTCCTCTCGTCTGTTCCTGCTGTACGCAGCCCTCGCCATTCTCTTCACGACGTATACATCGCTCTGCATCGCCCCACTGCTCTGCAGTACACCAGTGAGGGCTGTGGTGGGACACACTGCTGGCCTCTGCGAGCAGACCAGGGTTCACTTTCTCACTGTTTGCCTGTCTCTGGAACATTGCTTTCTCTCTGTCTCTGTCTCTCTCTCTCTCTCTCTCTCTCTCTCTCTCTCTCTACTTTCCTCTCTCACTCTGCTTTCTCACACTCTTTCACTCAATCGGTCACTTTTTTCTTTCTCTCATTCTCTCCCTTACACATTCTCTCCCTTTCTCTCTCTCCTCTCATTTTGTACTTTCTTTTCTCACATGCATTTACTCTTTTATTTCTTTCTTTCTGTCCTTCATTCTTTATTCTTCACTTTTTGTTTCAATTTCTGTCAGTTTTGTTATTCTCTTTTATCCTCTCTCCCTTTTTCTCTTTCTTTCTCTTCTTGCCCTTTATTCCTTCGCAGTCTATTTCTCTCTCTCTCTCTCACTCTCTTGCTCTCTCTCTCACTCTTACTCTCTCTCTCATTCTCTGTCTCTCTCTCATTCACACTCACACTCTCTCTCTCTCTCTCTCTCTCTCTCTCTCACTCTACATGTAGATTTGACACGGTCTCAAAGCACCAATTCATCTCTGTCTTCAAAGTTTTTTGTCTAACACCCCCCCCTCACCCCCCTCCATTTACTCTCTCTCTCTTTTGCTCAGTTTGTTTCCCCTGGACCAAAGCTAGCGGCATGTCACCATTTTCAATTATGACAGAGTGTAAAGAGTAGGCGTGGTGCCGGGGGCCCGGGGGGGGGCACTGAAATGAAGTCCAGCTTGTTCTTGTTTAGCACCGCTGGCTGTGATAGAGCACAGATAGAGGAGCAGCCTCCGGCCTGGAACTAGTGGGGAGTCGAGGATGGACACAAAAATGAGTGTATTCAACAACACTGAAAGTTAATTAGCATGATTATTCATACTATAAAACTACAGTAGCTTAGATCCTGTCACTTCAGCTTTCAGTGTTTTCAGAGCAAGGTCGTGACTTTCAGGCGTTCATTTCTGAGCTCCTGCTGGTGTGGGTTCTTCTCTTCAAGTGGTGCATTAGTGATTGCGTGCTAATAGCTCACCCTTGTGGAGGAACGTCAGATTGCTAAACATGTACAAGTGAGTGAGCTCCAAATAATGGCTCCAAAAACTGACGTTTCACCTGAGCTTCCCTCAGATTGTGTGTTGCATTAAACAAAATAGAAGATTTGCTCTGTGATAGCTACCCAGTAAACATTTAGCCGTTGATTCAACGTTGAAATAACGTAATGACCGCCGTCTAATCAATGTTCTTTTAAGGTTGAAAATGAAAGTTGAAAAGACGTCCAAACACAGACATTGAAAAGACGACTATTAGACGCATTTTGGACGTCCACTGACGTTATCGATTGGTCACCACTTAACTAACTTATTAAGGTGGATTTTGGAAGTCCATTGACGTTTAAAATATGTCCTTGTCGGACAGACTACTTTTAGACCTATTTTGAACGTCCAGGGACGTTCCTTGTTTACTGGGTAGTTCATTACGAACATTAGTGCTCTCTAGTCACATACGGCTTACTGCTTAGTTACAAGAGTTGTGGTCAGTTCCCATTGAAATGAATGGCCTTCATGGTTTAAAGGGAGACTGTGGTTCCAGAGTTAGACTTTTCCTGCATTGCTTTCACTGATGGTATATCATCACTGTCCAAAGTAAAAAATATGTATCTCCGTTTTTTAATTTACTGCACCCTATGAGCACAGCAGCTGTCCTTCACACTGTGTGTTTCTGTATGAACCAATAGAAATGCTCCAAAACAACTTAAATTAAAAATCTGTATTACATTAACTTCCACAAAAAGTGATGAAGTCCCCACAATTCACAGATACAAGATTGTGTGTGTATGTGTGTGTGTTCATGACCGTGACAGTACGGGAGAGTTTCTTTCCATAAGACAGCACCCTCTCTTTCTGTCAGACTCAACCCACACTGACCTTTTAATGAGCTGAAGTCTGACCTGCTGCTGAGTCCACGTCTGAGCCTCGGGGGCTGTGACACTGTGCATAAAACATCGCCTCTCTCACGCACTCCCACTCTCTCACACTCATCTGACCGGCAGCACTGACTCCTGCCTATCAATGACCCCTCTTCATCCCTTACCCGTCCACTCCGCACCCTTCGATTGTTCGGCGCAGTCCCAGTTCACGCTTTTTAGGGGCTCAGGGGATGTGGGTTAGGGCTGTTAGCCGCCTTTTGGGATGAGATTATCCACGCATTTTTCTTGCCTCAGTTCAAAGCTGCGGATTCAAGCGCTGGAATCTGCGGAATCCGGGAGCTCTTTTGTGAAGCTCTGGCCTTCCTGACCGCTCCTGCTGAATGCTGCATCGAAATGTCCAGCAGACAGGCCTCTTTCGATTAGAGCCGGGCTGTGTTTGGCATCAGGGAAGGTCTTCGGGCCGATGCTTTGCCCAATGGGCTGTTGAGTTGGCTCCCTCTGTATTGTGAGGGTCTCCTGCGGGTTTGTGGACACGCGTGCCTCTGGGACTGTTGTGATCTGTGAAAAGACGATGTGAGCAAAGTCACGTTCTATTTTACTGACGGACCTCTTTCGAAGGTCCACGTTATTGTGTTGTATTACGGCACATTACTGCAGGACCATGGTCAGTTCAGTTTCTTCACGAGTAAGTGAGTGTGTGTGAGTGACTGGGTGAGTGTGTGAGTGACTGGGTGAGTGTGTGAAACTGTCCACAGGTGTGTGTGTGCGCGTGTGTGTGTGTGTGTGTGTGTGTGTGTGTGTGTGTGTGTGTGTGTGAGTGACTGGGTGAGTGTGTGAAACTGTCCACAGGTGAGTGTGTGTCTGTGTGTGTGAGTGAGTGAGTGAGTGTGAGTGACTGGGTGAATGCGTCAAACTCTCCACAGGTGTGTGTGTGTCTGTGAGTGACTGGGTGAGTGTGTGAAACTGTCCACAGGTGTGTGTGTGTGTGTGTGTGTGTGTGAGTGTGAGTGACTGGGTGAATGCGTCAAACTCTCCACAGGTGTGTGTGTGAGTAACTGGGTGAGTGTGTGAAACTGTCCACAGGTGTGTGTGTGTGAGTGTGAGTGACTGGGTGTGTGTATGAGTGACTGGGTGTGTGTATGAGTGACTGGGTGAGTGTGTGAAACTGTCCACAGGTGTGTGTGTGTGAGTAACTGGGTGAGTGTGTGAAACTGTCCACAGGTGTGTGTGTGAGTAACTGGGTGAGTGTGTAAAACTGTCCACAGGTGTGTGTGTGTGTGTGTGAGAGTGACCTGGTGAATGCGTCAAACTCTCCACAGGTGTGTGTGTGTGTGTGAGTGACTGGGTGAATGTGTGAAACTGTCCAAAGGTGAGTGTGAGTGTGTGTGTGTGAGTGTGTGTGACTGGGTGAGTGTGTGAAACTGTCCACAGGTGTGAGTGTGTGTGTGACTAGGTGAATGTGTGAGTGACTGGGTGAGTGTGAGTCCAGTGAGTGTTATTGCTTTATGTTCAATGATTCCAGGTGGGCTCTGGGCTCACTATGACCTTATCGCAATGAAGCAGTTACAGAAGATGAATAACTCCAAATAAATGAATGTGTATTTAATGAAAAAAAACAGAAGTAAAGGGATTAGAATAAGACGTGTGTTTTTAGAAGAGATGTATTCTCTCATTAGGGCCAGTGTAGAATTATTCATGTAGCATTTGTTTATTATTAACGCTACCTTGTAATTAGCTTCCTTTGCTAAATCATAAATAAAAAGATTGTCCTTCTGTCTAACACAACATTTATCCACTATTACACAAGAAAAAAAAGGCTTGAGAGGTGTTTTCCATGAGGAGCCATATATCACTGTATTCCTCAGGCCCTGGTGGCACCTGGCCCCCTGTGCCCACTCCTCTGGGGCGTCCTAATAATGAATGTATCTGCTCGGGGACTCTGCATTATTAATTTAATAACGCATGTCACCCTCCTGCAGTTGGATGGCGCTGGATAAAGCGGCTCATTAAAATGTTAAAGACTTTCAGGGGCCTGCCTCGGTCGGCGTGGACACAGATACGGGGTTCACCCTCTGAATATGGTGCCAAGACTTGTCTAGAGTTCACGTCTAAATCTGGTGCTGTCTGATCGATCAGAACATGATTTGGTTATACTGATCTAGGCTGTATTTTCCTCACAGGTTTAGCTCACACTTCTAGGATTTAACCTTAAAAAAGCAGTCTGTCTTACTGCTGTGTGTGTGTGTTACGTCCAGCCAAGTTTATAAGTGTTGTCATGTAATATGATATAAAACCTGTTCCTATACTTCTGCAGCTTTATCTATTACCCATGTAGAAATTGATTTTAGCACATTATTAATACTACTACTACTCATTCATTCATTCATTATCAGTAACCCTTATCCAATTCAGGGTCGCGGTGGGTCCAGCTCCTACCTGGAATCATTGGGCGCAAGGCGGGAACACACCCTGGAGGGGGCGCCAGTCCTTCACAGGGCAACACAGACACACACACACACACACACATTCACTCACACCTACAGACAATTTTGAGTCGCCAATCCACCTACCAACGTGTGTTTTTGGACTGTGGGAGGAAACCAGAGCACCCAGAGGAAACCCACGCAGACACAGGGAGAACACACCACACACCTCACAGACAGTCACCCAAAGGAAACCCACACGGACACAGGGAGAACACACCAACTCCTCATGGACAGTCACCCGGAGGAAACCCACGCAGACACAGAGAGAACACACCACACTCCTCACAGACAGTCACCCGGAGGAAACCCACGCGGACACGGGGAGAACACACCACAGTCCTCACAGACAGTCACCTGGAGCTGCGCCACCATGCCGCCCTACTACTACAACTACTACTACTACTACTAATAATAATAATAGTAAACATAGTTGAATATAATGTAATACTACCTGGGCTCTGACTCAAGGGGGAGCTCTCATTGTGCACACCTTAAAGAAGGTGGGGATGGTTCCATTATGTCATGATGAGGTAAGGGGCTAGGTCAAGAAAAAACCTCCCTTGAGAACCCTAACATAGCTGATAAAGAATAAACATGTGCACTGTGCAAATAAGGTCTTGCTCACGTGTACTGAATTAGCATCTCCGGCTAATGTTGTTCCAGTAATGCGGCCCGTAGGCAAACTTCTTCTCGCTGATTTGCTGAATAAGCCCCGGGGGGAGGTGGTTAAGGAGGATTTCGGAGCTCCTGGAGCTGACAGAGCGGGGGGGGGGGGGGTGGTTGTTCCCCTGAGGGAGAGTAGCATTAGGTTGTTATTAACAATGTCCACTCCACTTTCAGGAGTGAAAGAGCTTGGTTGTGAATTGGTCATGCATTACAAGACACAGGGACAGAAGGATAAATGTGTTTAGCAAGGAATAACGTGGTTATAGCAGTGAGCAAAGGCTAGCAGTAGCCAGTGGGAATAACTTGGGAATGACAAGGAACAAAAGCTAGCCGTAGCCAGCGAGGCTGTTAGCCAGTTAGCTGAAGATTTTAACTGCTCTAAGTTAGCTTTCATATTATTCGCTGATCCCAGCTGAACATAAATGTATGAATTATGAATGGATCGGTCATGCTTGTTGACCAGTATACCAACTTTACGAAACACAGGATGCTAGTTTGGCTAGCACCAAGTCTAGTCTGTGTGTTCTTTTCAGCTACGTTATTCCTTCAGTCGCACTCGTTCAAGTCCAACCCAGTCTCACACTTACTTTTGATATAGTCACATATTTAGGAGACTGCAATTCGTGACATAGTCACATATTTTCGACATTTCATGCGACAATATCACAATCGTAAGTGTATGGGTAATTACCATACAAACACTAATATCAGTGCCCCGTGTTGTACGACAGTAACATGAAAACACTTCCGTATTAAGGCGTCATTACCATCCGCTAATACCACTGTCTTGTTTTATTTATGGAAAATATAACCTTACTAGTTCATTATTTGCTAAAATATCGAAGCAAATAACGGCTAGAGAAATGTCCTTTTCAGTTTTAACCTTTCGAAAATTAGTCAAAATAACGTTAAGTGAGAGAAATGTTCTCGTTAGAGTTAAAGCTAAAGTAGGACACCAATAATTAGCATTTGCTCAGGAGAAATATTATAATAAAATACTTTATGCCTTTGTTGGAATAACAACCTATGATCTGTAATTCGCTTTATGCCTTTTTCTATGTTGTGTCACCAACTGCAGTCTGCTATATATGTGACTATATCCCGAATAGGTGTGAGACCGGGTTGAAACACAGAATGCTAGTTTGGCTAGCACCAAATCTATACTGTGTGTTTTTTTCAGCTATGGTTTTCCTTCATTCGCAGCATACGCATTCAAGATTTCGTCCAGCTCAGGCCAAGTGGCACAGGTCCCGGCCATGGGCTTTTCGGGAGGACAGATAACCTGCATGTTTAGCGGACAGGGATGTGTCAGCGCAGGTGGACAAGGCCAAAGAGAGATTGGGGAAGAGGACAGCCATCTGTCCACATTTAAACACTCTTAGCACTTAGCCCTCTGCCCAACAGCTGTTACATAACATGAATCTGACAGGCTGAGCCCAGATGAAGCGATAAAGCAGGTTAGATCTCAACCCGGCGAACAACGTCATAAATATTATATCAAAATCCATGTACGGCTGTAAAGTGAGTAATGTAATATTTCACAGGGTTATCCAGTAATTTTAGTTCCGTCTGAAAGCAACAAGCACCTCTGCGTTTCAGCTCCACTGACCAGACTGGAGTATGAGTATGTGGTGGTGGTGTGTTAGTGTGTGTTGTGCTGGTGTAGAGTGGATCAGACACAGCAGTAGCTGCTGGAGTTTTTAAACCCCTCAGTGTCTGGACTGAGAACAGTCCACCGACCAAAAACATCCAGCCGACAGCGTCCTGTGTCACTGATGAAAGACTAGAGGATGACCGACACACACTGTGCAGTCACTAAAGCCCTCTGACTTCACATGCACAAGACGGACCAACAACGGCATTACATTTTCCAGCCAAATTAGCAGTGTCACTCTCGCGCTTCTCGGTTCGTCCTCTGAAACCTTCGCGCTCATTTCTCCAAAGACATCAGAGCCACAGCTGAATTTCCACAGTTGTTTTCCTTTCGTTTATTCTGAACAAACAGTGACGCTGAAACTTTTTCCAGTCGGCCTATTGGAAAGCAAAAGATAATTAAAGACAATCAGCAGTGTACGCACTGCGAGCGTTGTGATGCCGTACATCATCATGGCGCGTATATTAACATATTCATTTGTATAATTGTAATTTCAGCTCTGCTCCACCAAGTCTTAGAGAACAAGAGAGGGGGAAAAATGTGCTTTAGCAATTAAATTAATGTTCGGGAATAGCTAATGCTTTCAATTTGCTTATGTAAAAAGCTTCTGCTCAGAGAAGAGGTTGTTGTTGTTTCTCGTTTTGCCCTCTGCAGCACATTCTCTCTCTCTCTCTCTCTCTCTCTCTCTCTCTCTTTCTCTTTGAGGTTATTAGTCATTAAGCAAGGCTTCTGACATGGAAAGAGACTGAATGGAAGGCTGTTTGTTGGGTTGCTCTGCTTTGGCTGTAACAGAGCAGGGAGATGTCCACAAGCTTGACCCCACTGACCTTACTGAGGGTCACATGTCACAGACCAGAGAACTGTAGCATTCTGGGTATTGATGCTTTGCAACACTGCAGACAACCTCCAACAATCTCATTTAACCCCATTCCAGCAATGTGAAATCAAGCCACAGAGGTGTGTGTGTGTGTGTGTGTGTGTGTGTGTGTGTGTGTGTGTGTGTGCGTCTCCCCTTGCTGTTTTGACCCGTGGTCATTGACACCGCTGCTGTAGCTGAATAAAGACGTGCACGGTTTTGTTGTGGCAGCTGATTGCAAACGGAATCAGGCTTGATTTTGTACAAGGATCACCTTTCTTTGTTGGTGAAATTCATTCATTCATTTCTCATCTGTAACTTCTTCATCCTGATCAGGGTCATGGTGAGTCCAGAACATACCCAGAGTCATTGGGGTCGGTACCAAGCAGGAACACATTCAAACCTGTGAACGGGTTTCCCTCACACACTCACCCAGTCACTCACACCTGTGGACTATTTCACACACTCACTCACACCTGTGGAGACTTTCACACACTCACCCAGTCACTCACTGCTTATGGGAAACTACTAAAGTATTTTGTGTGTGTGTGGGAAGCAACATATAGCTTGACTGCAGGCATTTTTGCTCTTCTTTAATGTACTATACTGTTTTGGCTCAAAATATTAACATGTTGAGGTGTGTGTGTGTGTGTGTGTGTGTGTGTGGCAACACAGTACAGTGTTAACAGATGATGCCTGAGGATAGAATAGCAACCTTTAAGGTTCTCTCTCTCTCTCACACACACACACACACACACAGTTCGTGATAAAACAGATGTGTACATCACCTCCACACAGTCACAGTCTTACCGACTCGCAGTAGCCGCAATTCCCCTAGCTCCTGTTCCTATATCGGTCAAATATATTTATTTCACTCACTCACTCACTCACTCATGGTACTGGGCGATATGAATATGAATATTAACTGTATGATTAATTAACGTCTTTTGCTCATAGTTCAGTGACGAGGCTTGTACTGTAAATATGCTCCAGTATTAAAGCTGGGGTGTTTATTTCTAATGTTGCTGTGAGCTCGTATGTCTGATTTTTGAGCTGTGCATTGTTCATATTTGGTGTTGTGATTGTGTTTCAAGGGTTAACTTTGAGCGCACAAACTAAAGTCAAAACACGTCCAAACCACAGACACTGCAACTTTCTTTGGTACAAGTCGCTGGAGTCGCTCGGTCGGACTCAGTGTTTAGGTTCTCCTCCATGTGGCTTCCTCGTGGTGTATTGGATGGGGCAGAGTCACGTGACTACAGCGCGGTGGTGTGGTTTTAAAAGAACAGAACATGAACACATAGTGGGGACGTATAACAGAATTAACAAAAGAAAAAGGGTGAACAGGATTAAAAGAAAAATGAATCTTATTGATATAGACAAGGTTATGTCAGCTAGAACTTCTGAATGTCAATTTTGATTAATTTTTGATGAATTGCTCAGCCCTACCCACTCACATACTCACATATTCACATACTTACTCACATACATACTCACTCACATATTCACATACTCACTCACAAACTCACATATTAACATACTTACTCACTCACGTACTCACTCACACACCCAAATACTCTCATACATACTCACATACTCACTCACATACTCACATACCTACTCGCATATTCACTTACTCACTCACATACCCATGTACTCACATACATATTCACTCGCATACATACTCACTCACATACTCACATACTTACTCGAATACTCTCATACATAATCGCATACTCACTCCCAACTCACTCACGTATTCGCTCACATACTTACTCATACTTGCATACTCACTCATATACTTACTCGCATACTCACTCACATACTTACACACTCACGTACTCACTCACATACCCAAATACTCCCATACATACTCACATACTCACTCACTCCCAACTCACTCACGAACTCACTTGCATACTAACTCACATACCCGCATACTCACTCACATACTTACTCACATACTCATTCACATGCTTACTCACTCGCAACTCACTCATGTACTCACTCACATACTTACTCACTCACATACTCACTCACTCACGTACTCACTCACATACCCAAATACTCTCATACATACTAACATACCCAAAATACTCTCATACATACTCACATACCCAAATACTCCCATACATACTCACATACTCACTCACATACTCACATGCTCACTCGAATACTCTCATACTTACTCACATACCCACTCACTCACGTACTCACTCACATACCCAAATACTCTCATACATACTAACATACCCAAAATACTCTCATACATACTCACATACCCAAATACTCTCATACATACTCACATACACTCACTCACATACTTACTCGCATACTCGCATACTCACTCACATGCTCGCATACACACCCACATATTTGCATACTAACTCACATACTCGCATACTCACTCACAACTCACTCATGTACACACTCACATACTTACTCACTCACAACTCACTCACGTACTCACATACTTAGCAACTGATCCACAAGGGGCACTATTCGGTGTGTCACTTTAACAGCATCATGAGTTCTTGGCTCTTTCTCTAGAGCGGATTTGGGAAGGATGGGACTTTCAGGTGGATTTCACTGGCACGTCACAATCCGATGCATCCCTGTTGTTTAGGCTAGACCCAGAACCACATCTGGGTACTTTAACTTTTCTTGAATACAGGGACATCATTTTGGAGGAGGAAGATAACGGCGAGCAGGAACACGGCTCAGCTGCTTGTAGACTCTTCTTCTGTACTGCACACAGTTCATACAATCACCATAGAAACACACTGACCAATAGAACAGGTTGCTCTGGAGCAGCTGCCCATGAGCTTGGGCTAGAGGTGTGTAAATGCTCCCAGCAAGGGGCTGTGGAGCAGTGGGACTGAGCTGGAGCGCTGTGATCCAGAACCCATCATCCAGCAGCATTTGGGCATGTGCCTTCACAACTATACATGTTCCTGAATGCAATAAAATCCTCACAGCAATGAGGACAGAATGTATTAGAGAATGTTAATGCTTCAATATATACGACACAAGGTCCTCGTTACAAACCTGCAGCTCAGTCGAGTCACTGTTCCCTCGTTTCTACTCACGCAGAACAGACACCACAGCTCTGACTCTGCTCTACACTGGAGCTACAGGGGGAGAGGGAGGGAAGGAGACAGACAGAGAGAGGGAGAGAGGGAGCGAGGGAGGAGAGGGGCAGGGTAAGAGGTTCCCACCAACGCACAGCTCTCTCTAATTGAAACTTTGAGACACATATGAGAGGATTTTCTCGAGGCTGGTGACAGGAACAATCTGCAGATCCTCTTTAGAACTCCCGCTCACTCGCTCGCTCTACAGGAGAGCGCAGTCTCTCTCTCTTTCTCTCTTACTCTCTCTCTTTCTTTCTCTCTCTCTCTCCATTGTCATCCTCTGTTTATTTGGCTGGTATTCTTTCTCTTTTTCTTTTTCTCTGTCTCACTCTCGCTCACACACCAATGCTCTCATGTTCTCTCTGTCATTACCTTTTTCTTTCACACTTCTTTGCCTCTCTGTCTCTCTCTCTCTCTCTCTCTCTCTACCCTCTCCTCTCTTCCTTCTTCCTCTCCCTGTCCTTTTCATTTCCCCCACCTCTCTCTCTATCTTTCTTTCTTTCTCTTTCTCTCTTTCTCTCTTTCTCTCTTTCTCTCTCTCTCTCTCTCTCTCTCTCTCTCTCTCTGTGACCTCTTCCTCCTTCTCTTCTTTTTAACTGAGAAAATATCTGTGCCGTTGTGACAGTTACCTGAAGCAGCCTGTATTGTATTAGCTACAGTTATTGAACGCCCACTTAATTCCAGACCCCCTCTCTCTCTCTCTCCTCTCTCTCTCTCTCTCTCTCTCTCTCTCTCTCTCTGTCTTTCTGTCCATACTTGCCTCTGTCATTCATCACTCAGGCTTTATGGCACACAGGCAGAGGCTTTCTGCTCTGTGCACTTTGATATGTCACACAGTGACAGTGACACACACACACACACATGCATGCTTCATGCAAACACACACACACACACACACATAGGAGATAAAGTGAGCTCTGCGAGTGTCTGTGGACTTCAAAAGCAGTGTTTAATGCAGGCGTGCTGTCAGCAGGCACGGCTTTACTCCTCCATTAACAGGCAGCCACAGGATGGAGAGAGCTCTGATAGGTGTGTGTTAGAAGTGAATTGTTTACCCAGTGTGTTTCGAGGCAGGGAGATTTTGATTTTGCGTGGGTGTGTGTTTCTGAAGCCCTTCCTACATTCGAACGCCTGTGTGACTTTTATTGTGTGTTTATACCCCCAGTATTTAAAGGAATACTCCGGCCTTCCCATCTGCACTTTTACAGTCCACATCCACAGCAACAAAAGCAGATGTTTTTTTGTCCAGAGTGAGTTACAGAAGGGATTTTTCATCTATGCTACAAGTTAGAGACCAAACGCACCACAACACTCCACACTGGAGTCAGTGCAGGTCCCTGGAAGGAGAGAAATACAAACATACAGGAACCATTATTGACTCCTGAGGAAGAGACACGAATAAAAACAAATAAAAATAATGATGAATAAATGAATGTTTTGTTAAAAACCTGCAATGTTTACAGACCCACAATATCATCCGTATGATTCTACTTTGTGTGTGTGCATGTGTGTGAGAGTGAGTGGGTGGACTGGTGTGTGTGTGTGTTTTAGTGCAAAATAAATAAAAATTAGAACACAATTTCCCCCAAGGCTTATGAAGAGTGCTGATGGAGAGTGGCAGGCCACTGCTGTTAGATGCCAACACCTTTCAGACACTCACTGCTCTGAGTTAACCAGCTGTAATATAAGCTTCACACTACCACACACACACACACACCTAGCAACAGCTCCTCGCATCGTTCTAGACAGGGAAAGAGACTTGAAGAGAGAGAAAGAGAGGCTGAGAATTACTCCGGAGAAAACAGGCTCGTTTTACTAGTAAATAATCATTCTCTGAGTGTGTGGACGCTGGTATTGAGCTTTTTTTTCCTGAGCACATTCCCCAATGAATAGCGTCTCCCATTGGATGGGAGTGTTATTGGCTCTGCTGCTGCTGGCTAATGGTGCAGACGAGGCCCTGTTTCAGATGTTGAGGATAAAATATGGGGTTAATATTAGCCAGCGCTGTTTTCTGATTGAAACAACAGGGCACGCTGGAATCAGGGTCGTTTGTTTTGATGTGAAAGATGCCTCGGAACGGCGAGGCCTGAATTAAGTGCGTTGTAGGCAATTGCAGCATGGCTACAGTGTCAGACACCTTTCCAGATGAGATTTTAATAGGAGGGAATGGAGGTGGGCTGTAATGGATGTCTGGACTGGTGTGTAAGTGTGAGATGAAGCTAATTATATCTATCCTGCTTCATCTGTCTCTTTGCTGTCCTTCCGTTCTCTCCTTCTTGCCACTCCTATGCCATTTGCTCTCCTGACGGGGATATGGGAAAGAGAGAGAGAGCGAGAGAGGTAGAGAGAGGGTGGGGGGGGGATGTGTGTAAGAGGTGAAATGTGTGTATTTAATAAAGCAATGAGAGGAGGGGAAGGGAAAGTGCCGTAGGCGCACAGCACAAGCACAGATGAGCTTGTTTACACGTGCTCTTTCTCTGTCTCTCTCACACACACTCACACACACACACACATATATGAAGAGAAAAAACATATGCAGGTGTACACTCAACACGGTTTCTGCTGCAACACAAAATCAGCATTCCTCACTGTGTCCTAGAAACAGCGCTTTCTCTAGGATGTTCCTCTGCTGGGGATTTGGCAACTCCCTTATTAATTACACACACACACACACACACACACACACACACACACACACATACACACACACACACACACCAGAGACAAGGTCAGAATGAAAAACACTCAACCAACACACAGCTGAATTTTCATTAAATAGACCCACTTTCCTCGAGACACGGAAGGTACATTGCTTTCATGTAACACAAGATGGAAAATGTAATTTTATCAGATGTTTCTTCTTCACGTTGCAAAAGCACCTAGTCACCTGGATGCATCAGAGATTCTTTACTGAACCAGCTCTAAACTTGGACTCCTCACAGACAGTCACCCGGAGGAAACACATGCAGACACAGGGAGAACACACCACACTCCTCACAGACAGTCACCCGGAGGAAACCCATGCAGACACAGAGAGAACACACCACACTCCTCACAGACAGTCACCCGGAGGAAACCCACACAGACACAGGGAGAACACACCACACTCCTCACAGACATTCACCAAGAGGAAACCCATGCAGACACAGGGAGAACACACCACACTCCTCACAGACAGTCACCCGGAGGAAACCCACGCAGACACAGGGAGAACACACCACACTCCTCACAGACAGTCACCCGGAGCGGGAAACAAACCCACAACCTCCAGGTTCCTGGAGCTGTGTGACTGCGACACTACCTGCTGCGGCACCTGAGAAAAACTGATTTAAGAAGTGATTTATCTGAGCAGTAAACAAGCAACAAGTTACGACTTGTGTGTTTAAAAGTCATGCCTGGACTGTACCAGAAGTTTCCATGGAGATTAACTTCAGCCCGTTTCCCTGTTCATAGAAAAGAGCGGGAACCTACTTGATAGAAGCCACTGGACAGCTACAGAACTAAGAAGCCATGACCAGGGCATTCTGTTAATGCAGGAGGTAATGACTTCCCAAAACTTTACAGATACTGGAGGAACAGAGTTAAAAACCAGTTCCAGTTTTATTTGTAGATGCTTAAAATACTTTGGATAGGTTTGGTTCCCTACGGTTTATAAAAGTAATAATAACTGAAAGCAAGTCTCATAATAAACAACAATAAAGGAAAATGGCATAAAAATAACCAATATTACATTCAGATGCAGACACTTCTGGGTAATTCTCAATTGCGTGTGTGTGTGTGTGTGTAAGGTATGCATGTATGTACCTGCAGTGGTGTTAGTCAGTGTGCTTCAGGGCAGTTGGAGTGTAACAAGATCTGTTAGCTTTGTTTTGTGTGTGTGTGTGTGTGTGTGTGTGTGTGTGTGTGTGTGTGTGTATTGTCCAGACCCAGCTCCACATGCATTATTCACACGTTAGGACCACTCATCCCTCACATTTATCTCTCTCTCTCTCTCTCTCTCTCAATGAAAGATGTAGTGAAACTTCTACATTTTGTCCCATGATTTCATTAGAAATGTCAGTAAAAGGACCTGCTTTTCAGTTCCTAGGGGTTTGGACACCCACCCCCACACACACACACACACGGAATGATAGAGAGAGTCTGACAGCTGGCAGTGCTGTATCATCGTGCTCTGCTGGCCGTGGCGCTGTGTGAAAGGGGTAGCGTTTTGCCTGGGACCCAGCCTGGAATTGTTGGGCTAATTGAGGGTTTTTTTGTGAGCGAGACAATCAGGCACGCTTATTGTAGCTGTCCCGATGGCTGTTATTTTGCTGATGTGTGATGAAACCGGGGAAATTACCATGTGTGTTACACACAAAGACCCAGCAGGAGTCCATCAGGCCCATTGTTTTCACTTAATCAGCCCACTGTAAATAAGTATCGATTATCTGAGTCATAACCTGAGAGCGTGTGTGTGTGTGTGTGTGTGTGTGTGTGTGTGTGTGTGTGTGTGTACAGTATAATTGCCACAAATCTGCTCTATTGATTCTAATTACAACAACACTCATAGCTATAAATTACCACTTACAGTGTGGCAAACTGCACTGGTCACTTTCTTGGAAACACCTACGCAAGTCCAAATGTTTGTAGACGTTGCTTGTGCTCAGCACATCCAGCCAACATTAAACACGAAAGAAAAGCTTGTATAAACAATGTGGAAAAGCATAAATACAAATGAGAGGCTCTAGAGCAGTTGGACATGAGCCTATAGTCACTACACCCAGTGCCAAGTGCTGTCTATAGGGGTATAAAACGATGGAAAACCGTATATTCGATGAGCAGGTGTCCACAGCTCTTTAGCCTTAAAGAGTAGCCACGCAGAACCTCAACAGTGGCTACACAGTACAATGAGACAGTAATTCCAGCCTCTCTGTCTGTCTAGACTCCATCAACGAAAGAGCAATGCAAACGTTTGTGAAATTAGCTGCGCTACAGGTAGCATTAAGCTAGCAGCTGTAGCCCAGTCCACAGAGGCAGAATCCCAAAGCAGTGGGAAAACAATGGCCTCCTTTTCCTGCCAAAGTCCAGCACAGCCTGGGAAAGGAATGTCACCATGCAACTCTATCACCGAGCAGCCCAACAGCAGCGGCCAGAGCGCCGCATCCTGGCTTTGTACGCTGGCTGGAACACTGCACGCTTTTGTTCCAGTTCCTCCCCTATGTGTTCATACACAGAGGCACATAGGTACACACAGGTACACACACACACACACTCATCCTCCATCCTCACAGGGAGATGGATGCTATGCCCCGGTCTCTCCTCGCCTCCATTCCGCCCCCCAACCGTTCCTCCTACTTCAAAGCCTGCCATCTCTCCATCCACCATATGTCCAACAGCTTGTGCCCTCGATTTTTCACAGGTGTGGGAGTGTGCTCTCTCTCTCTCTCTCTCTCTCTCTCCCTCACTCTCACTCTCTCTCTCTGACGTTTTCACACTCCCTGCCTCTTTCACTAACTCTGAAGTTCAGGTTTTTATTATAAATTGCGGTGCTCTACACCATATGACCTCGGGTCTAAAGTTTGTACACACTGCCTAAGCTTTTTATTTTTTTTCCCCACAGTCACCATCAATTCCATTGGCCAAGGACACTTGCATGTATTTGGAATAGATCTAGGATGAATTGGACTAGCACCCAATGCTGTTAATGTCCACCAGTCTACACATCTGCATTCCTATTAAGAAAGATGCTCCGGGTCGAGGCGAGAACTAAGCCAGATACAAAACAGCCCTGCTCCAGAAAACACTCTCTCTTTAGACATATTTTGTTTACCCTAAGACTTAATGCGTATGACTTACATCAGAAAACCTAATCTGCATATAATTTTGATAAAAAAAGTGCTGTTTTAAAATATTGGTTACTTCTAATCCATATTTGACGATGAATTAACGTGACTCTGAAAGAGAAGGATGTTTCAGGTGGCCCTTATTCATTTGTCCATATTTGGACCCTAGAGGAAAACACTACCTTTTATCCGTCACGCTGATCCTAGTGCAGTTATTTAAACAACTTGTGTTTAGTGAATATTTACAACTGTTTATGTGGATATGCAGTGTGTATACAGTAGTCATTGAGACCTGACATTATTCCATTACCTCACTCTACTCAGCCTTTGTGTGTGTGTGTGTGTGTGTTTGTGTTTGTTTGTATGAAAAGTAGCCCAAAAATAATGGCTCTATACACAGATAAAAAAAAGAAGACAAGAGAAACTAGGTTTGTTTCTCATGTGCAGTTATATTACCTTAGTTCATCTAGTCCAGAGAGAGAGAGAGATGAAATAGCCTCCATAAAAGCAAGTGATGAATATTCCGGAGGCACACAGAACAGAAAGAAGGTGGTGAAAGTGCAAGATTTGCCAAAATAACTCTGAATAAACACCAGCAGCGTTTGTACAGACAGGTCATTTATAACCGTAATGATGCTGTGTACTTGTAAAGCTAACACTAGAACAGTTTGTGTTGTGCACAAGTTGAAACAGATGAGTGTGTGTGAGAGAGCGAGAGTGTGTGTGTGTGTATATATGTTTGTTTTCATACATTTTCAGGACAACGTGAAATGTGATTTTGAGCTAAAAACAGAGGTAAACGATGTAACAACAGTTTAATGGTCACGTAAATGGACACTGAGGCTACTGTGAGGGTTCAGGGGTAAGTTTAAACATTTTTAACCCAATGGCAATGACTTAAACGTTGAGAAAACTTGTAAAAATAACAATGCACTGTTTTTGTATATTTTTAAAAAATGTTTATTGAGTTTAAATCAAATAAAAACCAGATATACTCCGATATTCAGTGCAGTCTCAGACTTCGGGACCCCACTATGTTTGTTTTTATCAAGGCTCTGTGCGACCCCCACGTCCCAGCGATGAATAAAAACAGCCCCGTCGCGGGGGTATTTTGTGTCCTGCTGATTGACATGGAGAGCATTAATTTCCCCCGTATCAGCGCTCACTGAGGCATATCAGGACTGCGCCGATGCCTGGGAGCCTTAGGCCTGCGTCTGTTCTGCTGTTGGTCATGCTGATCGCACGCAGAGAGATTACTTTTTCTAGGAATAAGAACCAAGGGAAGGAGGGTGGAGGAAAAAAAAAAAATAAAATAAATAAATAAAATAAAACTCATCAAATCCCCACCGGAGTTCAATCCGACCAGAGGCCATAGCGTCTCCTCCAGAGCAGAATGCAGTGAGTGAGGGCTCTCAATCTAACAGCACTGAAAGTGTAGAGAGAGAGAGAGAATGTAGCCGCAGGTGAAAGGCGGCGCGGGAGACGGATAGCCTATGAGGCTGAGCGTGAGAGATTGAAAATGGTGGCAGATAGAGGCCTGCATGCGAGATTGAGATGGAAGAAAGTGAGCGGGCCGAGATTGTGATGGAGAAGGAGGGAGGTGGAGAGAGAGAGAGAGAGAGTGAAAGAGTGAGTTGAAAATAGAGAGGAAGAAGAAGATGGATGTAGGAAGGGTCAGGCAAAGAGCCCCTCTGCGTGCTCCTGCCACCGTATGGAGACTGAGTGTCCACACAAAGAGAGAGAGAGAGAGAGATGTCACTCACCAGGCAAACACTGTGTGAGTATGAAGCCCTTTTACCACCCACCCCCTGGAGAGGCAGGTACAACTTGGCTAAAGCTGTGATGGCCTTTAAAGTGACAGCTGGATGAAAAATCCAATTTGCACACTTTGCCCTTTACCCCAAACACAGTCCATCAACCGAGACACCAGTGGCGTCTGAAGTTTACTCTTTTAGATTTACCCTGGAGCTACGAGGCTAATGTAGCTAAGTGGTACGTCCTCATACGTCCTGTGCTGCTGTTACATTACCCCCTGCTGTTAGAACACTTTACTTTTCTGTCTGCACTCTGGGCATTTACAGTTACTACCTCACACTCTTAGGAGTGCAGTACCTACTGATACTGCTCTTGGAAATGGCATATGTAGTTTATACAAGTGTAAAGATCGACTTCACTGCTAAAGGAGGCATATTCATTCATTCATTATCTGTAACCCTTATCCAGTTCAGGGTCGCGGTGGGTCCAGAGCCTACCTGGAATCATTGGGAGCAAGGCGGGAATACACCAGTCCTTCACAGGTCAACACACACACACACATTCACTCACACACTCACACCTACGGACAATTTGGAGTCACCAATCCACCTACCAACGTGTGTTTTTGGACTGTGGGAGGAAACCGGAGCACCCGGAGGAAACCCACGCAGACACAGAGAGAACACACCACACTCCTCACAGACAGTCACCCGGAGAAAACCCACGCGGACACAGGGAGAACACACCACACTCTTCACAGACAGTCACCCGGAGGAAACCCACGCGGACACAGGGAGAACACACCACTCTCCTCATAAAACAGTCACCCGGAGGAAACCCACGCGGACACAGGGAGAACACACCACACTCCTCACAGACAGTCACCCGGAGGAAACCCATGCAGACACAGGGAGAACACACCACACTCCTCACAGACAGTCACCCGGAGGAAACCCACGCGGACACGGGGAGAACACACCACACTCCTCACAGACAGTCACCCGGAGGAAACCCACGCAGACACAGGGAGAACACACCACACTCCTCACAGACAGTCACCCGGAGCGGGAATCGAACCCAACCTCCTGGAGCTGTGTGACTGCGACACTAACCTGCTGCACCACCATGCCGCCCAAGGAGGCATATTCTCCCCCTTTATCCACAAGTGAACAGAGTTCTGAGTCTTAATGTAACAACTGTGACCTGCTGTGGTCAAAGTACCACAAGGATCCAAACCACAGCTCTGTTCTCCCCATGTTTAGAACAGCCGGTTCCTTTAAATGATAATGAGCCGCTCGCCGTTCACCCGGACACAAGGGCACAGAGGTGTGGAGCAAGTAACAGAAGCTATGTCATTTTTTTTTGCCAGTTCTCCTTCTTCTCTATTATTGTTTTTCTTTTTCAAAGAGTACTCATATCTGCACTTCCTGTACATGCAGAGCATTCTACTGACAGTGATATTATGGGCCACGGGTGTGAGGTGATAGACATGAAGACCCCCCCCCCCCCCCCCCCTCTCTCTCTCTCTTCCTTAGAGGGGGTTTGTAACAGTTTGAGCAGTGTGATCTCAGCTCTCCTCTCTGAGGGACTGCAGGGTAAGAGATGTGACAGTAGCGGTCTCGGGCAGCTAATGCCTGCGTTCGTGTCCATTATACGTTTGGAGATTTGTTTTTTCCTTCTGAAAAGTTACTATTTTTTGAGGAGATTTTTGTTGAACATTGTGAAAACACTTTAGATTAGTTACACTTCACAAGAAGCACTTCAGCCACTAATCTGGTCCCAAATCTAAGCTTTTTAACTCGTTTTCCCTTTGTCCGGATCTGATCCTGCCGCATTCGCCGCCGTGAGGGGGTTTAGAACAGGTCTGAACTCTGGTCACCGTGGTCTTAAGGTGGATCAGGGAATACGTAGATTAAAAGTTGTTAAAGGAGAAGTGGTGCTTCGGTTTTCAGAGCCGCTTTAATTAAAATCCAGCAGAGCTTCAGTTGGCCTAATTGTGGAGATGAAACCAGAGGAAATAACTGGTCAGGAAATCTGATTAGGCTTCTCCACCACAGGGTTCTGCCTGTGAACTGGATGCATGGCTTAGACACCACACACACACACAGAGCGAGATAAACACACAGACATAGTCAGGATCAGAGAGTTTCGACAAGCTCGATCTCCAACCCAGCAACCAAAACAAAGCCTCCCCCTCTCGTCAACACGGCCACTTACTGGGTGCTACGTGCTCGCCGGAGAACAGGTTCATTTTCCCTCGCTTATTAGCGGCCTAAATACCACGTTCTATTGACAGGCGCAGTTGCCTGCGGAAATGGCTTTGTTTATGGAGCCGTTTGAGTGTCTCTGGCTCAGAAGTACCTGCTCACCTTTCCTTCCTGCCCTGGTAACTCCCACTTTGGCACACGGGGAATCGATTCGCTGCTCCTGATCGGATCAAACCCAACATAGGCTGAACGGCAATGCCTACAGAGATCCTATATTGTCCATTGACATTAATTACCAATGCCTGAAGCTTTGGTTTAAGATATGGCACAATCCTAATAGCGCAGCTTTTAGGATTGAGTCGTTTGTAATGCTGCAGATTAATGTCAGCTCATCCGGGGCTGCTTTCGCTGGAGAAAGCAGTCGCCCCCAGCTAAATATTGATGCTCCCACAGTGAAGTGAGAATACAGCGTTTATCCTGCCATTGACTGACAGTAAGAGACCTCCCAGGTCTTTCTGAGCCTCCTTCTCCTGGCCTCCTTCTTTAGATGTTTCCAGGTCTCCAAGGATCTGAGGCTCATGCTATTGAAAATCTAACAAGTCCAAACATTTGTAGACACCCATTTTGATGACTGATTGTGGCTCCTAGAAGGTGGCCCAGTTGCTGGAACATCTGCTTAACAGCAATATGCTAATTGCTAAGCCTGGGCCAGCCTGGCTTAAAACCCTCCAGCACTGAGCTGTGGAGCTAGGAAGTGGTGGAAAGTGATTCACAACAAATCATCCAGCATCACGGTGTGGTCAAACACCATCAGATTCTCACAGAAATGTTCCAGCATCTAGTCTAAAGACCTCCCAGATGATTAGATGGCGCCACATTGGCAGTGTTAGCATCTTTGCCTGGTAAAAGTATGCTGACCTGCAGAGCTAAATAGCCTGGGGGTTTAGAGCATACATTTTTTCAAACCTCGTGGACCTTTGTGTTAGCACATGTTCCCAACGGGATCTTTCGCTCAATATAAGCACAGGAGCCTAACGAATCTTGCCCCAGTGTCTTTTATATTGCAGCTGCAGTTTTATTGCAGCTAGCTTCAGCTGTGTTTCCAGATATGCAGCACAAATCACACACACAGGGGCTGCTGAACTAAGGTGGCTGTTGTGCTGTGCTTGACACATCCACACTCATCATTAGATTACGTTCCTCTGGAGTCGGCAGAAGAGCATTAAAGAACTTAGAGTGGGTCCAGAGATTTAGCGCTGCTGTCCAGGAGCTCTGGAGCTTCAAACAAAGCACATAAACCTCAGTGCCTTTAGAACTCCTGAGATTTGAGTGCTTTAAAGCTTAGAGATCATCTAAAACAGTTCACAGTACATTTAATTTGGTAAAAGAATGGGTGGGCACCATACACTACATCTTGTGAGCACCAAATAGTACGCAATAAGTACTAAAAACTACTACATGAGGCCCAGATACTATGTAGTGAGCACCAGATACTATGTGGTGGGCACAAGATATTATGTTCAAGCACTAGATACTATAAGGTGGGCACCTGATATTATGTGGTGGGCACAATATATTACATAATGCACTCCAGAAAGTATAAAGTTATAGCAAGACTATCAAACAAGCCAAGCATTAGACACTGTGCTGAGAACTAGATACTACATGATGAGCACCAGATGCTATGAAGTAGCAGATATTATATGGTGAGCACAAGATACTACATTGAACATAAAATATACTATGCTGAAAGCCCCAGATATTATAGGGTGAGAAAAATATTTGATATGATATGCACCTGATAGTATTTAATGAGCAACACAAACGATCAAATGATCACCAGATACCTATTGTCAGGTACCAGATATTATATGGTGGGCACAACATATTATATAGAGAGCACCAGAAGCTGACCTAATGAGCCACAGATCACAACGTGAGCGGTGACCACTGGAGACTATGTGATGAGTACAAGATCAATTATTTGCCCGGTAATACATGTCGAGCATCAGATACTATTTCGGGCGCACCAGATACTATGCTGTGAGCACTATAAACTCGCAGATACTATTTGAACACAATATACTGTGGTGTGAATACAGGTACTGCATGTTTAGCAGCAGATACCATGTCGCCAGCACCAGGGACCATTCAATGAGCACCAGATATTATATGGTGAGCACTAAATACAATCAAATAAATCCCAGATATTACAGAATTGCTATATGCAAAGCATAATATACTATATGATACTATCAGGTGTGCAACTGATAGTATGTGGTAGACACAAGACACAAGGTTTATTGTGAGCATTACAGGAAACAACGGTTGTTAATTGTATGTGGTGCTCTCAGTCACAGTAAAAAATAGTGGGTTAGTAGCGTAGTGAGGGATATATATATAGCATCTATCCGTGCCACTGTCTGTGAGTAAAAGAAGACCTGAGCGTGACCTAGTGCTGACCTAACGAGTCTCAGACATAGGGCGTAAGATACTGACCTTTACAACTATGAGATGTATCATATTGTATCATAGGGACCGACATGACCCCTGAGCTTACAGCCAAGGTTTGAGAATAAAGCCTGAATTTACAGAGTACATTTCCACCCCAGGATTAAATTAGAGGTCCTTATATCTGTGTGTTTCTCTTTTCTTGTCTTGTGTGGACTGTGGGGTACATGGGAAGTTTTCTCACATCTACTCTAGCTATTTCAAGCAAGATGAAATGCCCAGATCTAGGCTTAAATCCATCTAATGCTTGCTCTTTCTTCTTCACGCCTTTCTCTTTCTCTCTCTCTCTCTCTCTCTCTCTCTCTCTCTCTCTCTCTCTCTCTCTCACACACACACACAAACACACACACCCTCTTTTCTCTCCGCAGTGTTTTAGCTGACTGCAGGCTTTATGGAGGGCTTTCTTGTGCCTGACTATGGAAAAATGAGGCATTCTCCTGAGATTGGTGCTTACACAGATTATCCAAAATCAATGACCACGCCGGGCTGGAGAATAAGAATCGTGCACATTTGAAAGGGCGCCTGTCGCTACTGCAAAGTTCCAGAAAATGCAGCGTCATGGATTTCTTTTGAGCAAGGATTACGTGCCACAACTTTCTTTTGAAGGCACTTAAGTTGGAGTGAGAGGTGTTACGCAAGTTTCATTGAGAATTCTCATTGGCGTTGGCAGCTGGCTGCGCCCTGCGGCTGCGGAGTGGAACCCGAGCCTGGAAGCCGAGCGCTGTGTGTAGAACTGTGTGCTTTTGCAGCGTGCCCTGTGTTTGCTTTCATCGTGCTGTGGTGTTATCCAGGCTGTGTACGCAGTGTATTTAGCTGAAATTTCACATAGATTTGGCTCACAGCTTCCATTCATGCTGGGATCCTCTGTTTAGGCTGGAGATCTCTGCCTTGGGCGAGAGATAAAGCAAAACCACAAGTATTTTTCAGAACCACCACATTTAGTTTCTCCATCAATGTGAGGTCTAGTTCTACAAATGTGTTGCTTTAAAGGAACACTAGGTAGCATTTTTTACCTTTAAATTACAGCTTTAAAATCACCGTGCTTCACTGGCTTAGCACTGCCCCGTGATACTTTGGGAGGAGGGTAGGAAACCACACCCACCCTTGATTTTAGGACTTTGCTGTAGATGTGAATTATACTCTGCGACTGTAGGGGGAGCCCAGGAGCACAAATACCAAATCGTACCTAGTGTTACTTTAAAGTGGTTTGCTAACTGTCGTTTTACAGTGACCCAAGAGTAGTAGTAAAAAAAAAACAAGCGGGAAATATAATGTAAATTAATTTACGTTAATTTATAGATAATAGTCAGTTACAATAACGTTCAGGATATTTGCCCTTTGACATTGTCCTCCACTGACGTATACACACTCAGAACAGCAGAACACACAGTCATTCATCACAGTAGCAATAACCGTCATCATATCACCACTCTTCATCAGTGGCTGACCACATGGACCCGATTTTGACCTTTCAGTCCATAACGAAAGCTGGCTTCTGCTCTGATCCCCAAGCCTCGCGAGCGGGGCTCAAATGGAGGCGGGTTGATCCAGAGGAGGTGGCAGTTGCCATGGCGTTTAGGCAGAATGCTCACAGCGTGAGAAAACTGTAGCTCCTGTGGTTATCGCACTCACACACTGGGGATGGTTCTAGACGTTCACCCAGTCACTCTCACAGAAAGAGCCTTACGAACAGTGGCCCGAGTGTGGCCCAAAGTGCGTTTTATTTTGGCTAAACGTGCTTTTATTAAGAGCGCTCGCTGCAGTGCCGTCCCTGTTACTGAGCCCCGAGAGAGACAGCTGTCCCTGCCTCGTCACTCTTTTCTTACTGAACCCTTGCTATGTCCAAATCACAAGTAAACAGCACGAATAAAAGGGGCTGAGCTGTTTAACGAGTGTGTTCGACAGCGCGGTGCAAGCTCCAAAGACAGCCCTGTCAAAACATATCAGTGCACCTGTTCCCCCTTCAGCCTTCACTACTTAATACAACATGATTCATTTATTCAGGAAATGGAGGCTTGCTCTCAAGGTCATTTAAAGGGACACTAGGTCACTAGTGCTGTTTCACTGACCTGTAATAAAGAGAGCAGAGCCTCTGCTGTCTTCAATCCAGACTCAACACCGAGCAGAGACCTGGACCTGACACAACAGACAGTAAATGGACAAATAAAATCCTAAAGCAAAGTGATGGGAAGTCAGTGTGTAATCCACCACATCATTTCCGACCATTCTAAGGTTCCTGAGTTATAAATAACGCCTGATACGGACAGGTCGTCAGGGAAAAGTAGGATTGAACTGAAGTTCAGCAGTGTGAAGTCATTGCAGCCAGTGGCCTCTAGGCGGACATCAAGCCTGTGTGCTTTTCTCCTGCTCTCAAGGTCCCTCTGAAAAATATAAAGCGCTGAAAGTAATTGCCGTGGCAGTGTTTTGAATCCCAGGTGGCTCCCACAAAGGCATCCACGCGGCGTAGGAGCGCGTCACGTGACAGTCGGCTCTGATGGAGTGTTTGTTTCCCCTCGTCCTGTCTTTTTATCTGCTGTTAAGAGACAGAAAAAAAAAAATAGAAAAGCATTAATAAGAAATAATAAAGGAATCTGCTCTCATAAGGTGTTGTTTTTAAAAAAGGCATGGCATCTCAACGAAGATAATTAAGATTGTGTCGGAATCATAGCTCGCCCCGGAATTTAATTCCAGGCATAATGCGATAGCAGAGATTAGCGATGTAATCCAATCAGGATTTATTCTATGTAATCCACTTTATTGATATTGAAATGAAATGGAGTATTAAAAAGAGAGAGAGAGAGAGAGAGAGAGAGAGAGAGAGAGAGAGAGAGAGAGAGAGAGAGAGCAAGAGAGAGAGAGAGAGAGAGAGAGAGAGAGAGAGAGAGAGAGAGACAAGAACAGCAATTGTGAAACACCGAGCTCCTTTTTTGCAGACATAGCTGTGATTGACACGCCCGGCTTCTTCGTATGCGATGTGATGTTTTTGTTATGGGCTGTGAATGACTATTATTCTGGCATTAGTAATAACCATACGGAGGCTGGCATATTTATCAGGCAGCACAGAAGGAACCTCCACAATTCTGTCTGGGTCCTTTCTGTCTAAGCTTTTACACAGTGTCCCCAAATGTCATGGACACATCATGGCACTGATATTGAATTCAAATACATTTAAAGGAACACTAGGTCAGATTTGGCCATTTTACCAGTGGGCTCCCCCTACAGTTGAAGAGTGTAATTAACTTTTACAGCACTGTCCTGAAATCAAGAGTAGGGGGTGGTTTCAAACCTTCCTCCTCCACACCACACACCACACTCCTCACAGACAGTCACCCGGAGGAAACCCACGCAGACACAGGGAGAACACACCACACTCCTCACAGACAGTCACCCGGAGGAAACCCACGCAGACACAGGGAGAATACACCACACTCCTCACAGACAATCACCCGGAGGAAGCCCGGGTGTGTGTAGGAGCAAGGGGGGGGCCTCGAAAAAACATTCTCCTCTACAGAAAGGGACAGTGCTGAGACAGACCCTTGTGTGCCACTGACCCTACACCTGGGCTTGTTTGGTGCTTTATCTCCTCACGCAGTGGACCGTCCCACTAGAGAACAGGGCAGAACAATGGCAAGCGGATCACGTGTCGTCTCCTCTCACCGAGTTTACAGTGGAGCGTCTCTGATAACTGGAGCGGATATGTTAATATTCCTCCCATGTGAGGAGTAATCACAGCAGTGGCTGAGATAATGCCTCCACGCTCCGCCCACAGTCCCCTGGGGTCCTGACTACACCTGTCTAACGTGAGGGTATCTCCCTGGGTGTGGGAGGAGGAGGGGGGAGGGAGGTTATACTCACAGTATAGAGAAACTGTTAATCCTGCTTTGTCCACTGGCCAATACACACACACACACACACACACACACACACTCCACAGAATGTGAGTGACTGGGTGAGTGTGTGAAATTGCCCACAGATGTGTGCGTCTATTTGTGTGTATGTATCTGTGTGTGAATGACTGGGTGAGTGTATGAAAGTGTCCACAGCTGAGAGTGTGTGTGTGTGTGTGCATGAAAGACAGACACAGAGAGAGAGATTGGTTGAGTGTGTGAAAGTGTCCAGGGTGTGTCCTGCCTGTGAACAATGATTCAGAGGAGCCTTTGGGCTCACAGCAAATTGATGAATGAATGAATGAATGATTAAAGTAAATCGTCAACAG
>NC_089803.1:69277513-69279780 GCF_029633855.1 Hoplias malabaricus
GGTAGTAGAACACCTCCGACACACACACACACACACACGCACACACACAACACACACTCTGACACTCAGACTCCACTGGAACTTGTGTCTTTAAACATTGCTTCATAACTTCATCTTACAGTGGAATTATCAAAGTCAGGGCGGCACGGTGGCGCAGCAGGTAGGTGTCGCAGTCACACAGCTCCAGGGACCTGGAGGTTGTGGGTTCGATTCCCGCTCCTGGTGACTGTGTTGTGGTGTGTTCTCCCTGTGTCCGTGTGGGTTTCCTCCAGGTGACTGTCTGTGAGGAGTGTGGTGTGTTCTCCCTGTGTCTGTGTGGGTTTCCTCCGGGTGACTGTCTGTGAGGAGTGTGGTGTGTTCTCTCTGTGTCTGCGTGGGTTTCCTCCGGGTGACTGTCTGTGAGGAGTGTGGTGTGTTCTCCCTGTGTCTGCGTGGGTTTCCTCCAGGTGACTGTCTGTGAGGAGTGTGGTGTGTTCTCCCTGTGTCCGTGTGGGTTTCCTCCGGGTGACTGTCTGTGAGGAGTGTGGTGTGTATTCTCCCTGTGTGTGTGTGGGTTTCCTCCGGGTGACTGTCTGTGAGGAGTGTGGTGTGTTCTCCCTGTGTCTGCGTGGGTTTCCTCCGGGTGCTCCGGTTTCCTCCCACAGTCCAAAAACACACGTTGGTAGGTGGATTGGCGACTCAAAAGTGTCCGTAGGTGTGAGTGTGTGAGTGAATGTGTGTGTGTGTTGCCCTGTGAAGGACTGGCGCCCCCTCCAGGGTGTATTCCCACCTTGCGCCCAATAATTCCAGGTAGGCTCTTAACCCTGATAAGAGTTACAGACAATGAATGAATGAATGAATTATCAAAGTGACATGCACTAAGTATCTGATTCATTTGCTCCCCTGTGGTTTAAATGATGTCTGACACAAACTCTGTATGGCAACAGACTCTGAACCAACATGTCTGACCATGAAGAACAATGCTAAACACTTTTGTACAAAAATGGAAACACGTTTTCAAACTGGGCCACGGTCCCCTGCGTCTGTGTCTGATGATACAACAACGACAGAACACTTTGTGGGATACATATGAAGCTGTGGCTATTAATTTTGTTGTAAATGATCTCGTCCTGCAGTAATTAGCCTATTAGCCCAGTTAGAAAAGCTCTGTCA
This sequence comes from Hoplias malabaricus, assembly GCF_029633855.1. Lineage (NCBI taxonomy): Eukaryota > Metazoa > Chordata > Actinopteri > Characiformes > Erythrinidae > Hoplias > Hoplias malabaricus. Next base: position 69,278,666 of record NC_089803.1, read on the forward strand.
TCTGCTTCATGTTTGGTACAAACATCTTGGGATGTCCTCTACTGGGGAATCATAAATAAATTTAGAAGCTATTTAGTGAACATGCGTAATGCATTCCCCCTGCTACACCCACACACACACCCACACACACACACACACACACACACACACCCACACACACAACCACACACACAACACACACACACACACACACACACACACACACAACCACACACACACACACACACACACACACACACACAAAACAGGAGGACACTTGAAATCCTTAAATGTTTTATTCAGTTCTGCTAGGAGATAGGTTTAATTAGAAGAAGCTGAATTCTGTGAAGAGTCTAATGAACACACAGTTCATCAGCACCACGTCCGCCGCTGTCTGTCAAAGCCTAAAGAAAATACTCTGCTATTCAAGCAGCTTTGCTCTCTGTGAAGCTGTGTTTCTGAGGCTGTTTGGTCTTTGCTTTTAGAATTCAGGATTGGAATCTAGCTGTACTGTAAATGCAAGCACACACCACACACACACACACACACACACACACACACACACACACACACACGGCTGACATCCCTTGCTCGCACTCTCTTGCATTCTCATATTCACAGAGCGTTTACTGAAAGATTTATTTCGGCGTCTTTTAAAAGGTTAATTGCCTGTGATGCACCACACTTCAGCTCTCGCGCGCTGCTCTAGCCCCTCATAACTGCACGCCTCCGATATTAGACTGTATGTAAATACATGGAAACACACACAGGGAGCTGTAAATGCACGCACACGCACACACACACGCACACACACACACACACACACACACAAACACACACACATGCAGCCAGTGCCTGGTATATGAATAATGACAGGATTTAGAGTTTTTATGTTTATTACTGGGTTTTAGCGGTGGTGTAGGGTTTAATTTGCCTTTTGTAACGCAACGGACATTGTATTTATCATCCTCCTCTGTCCAGCATTCATTCTTTCAGTCTTTCTGTCTGTCCCCCACCCCCACCTCTCTCTCTCTCTCTTTCTCTCTCTCTCAGAGTGGTGTCTGGTAGTTTTATTAATAAACAGGGGTAAGCAGTATGCTGAATTTTCCCCAGGCCATTTCTGTGGTTACTACTCA